>NW_027283696.1:0-240758 GCF_046629955.1 Centroberyx affinis
CCAGATGCTGTGTTGAAGCCAGGTGTAGCAACTGATTATGCAATAAACTGCTGGATAATAAAACAATTGCAAAATGTAATAACATGTCCCTATAAATGGGCTGTAATGTAATAAACCTTTTAATGTGATCATTTACAAGGTAATAACATAATGTAATATGTATATATGTATATATATATATGTAGTAACATCTTCAGATCTTCAAATAAAGTTACATAACAGTATGTAACAATGTCAATGTAACAATGTATTCCATTATCAGGAAAAAATATTACAATATCAGTCTAAAATTGTTCATATTTGGCTATCTATTACATGAACAGGTTTATTACATTTTTGACTCTGTTACAGGGTTTTATTACATTTTGACAAATCATCACATTATCTCGCAGTTTTTACATTTTCAGTTGCTACAGGGTGTTTTGCTGGGTTTCTAAGTATTTTTACCCAAATATAAAAAAAAATATACAAATAAAAAGTATTGAATTCGAAAAGCTGAATGGAAACGTCAAATTGCAAGGTGGGAAAGTTTTTTTCAATAAAGAAATGATGTGAAATACATTTGTGGTATAAATAATAACATAGGTTTGGCATGATCAGCCCTATAAATGATTCAGTCTTATAGCACAACATTTGAAAAGTGCCTTTGGATATCATGAAACACTGTTGGTAAAACAAGTTATAAGTTGGTAGATTTGATGGAAACACATCTAATTTGCTTATTTATTTTTTGTGACATTTCAGAGTTCGCTTAACATTTGCTTGGCATCTGTATGGAAACCTATAATGTGTGTGTGTGTGTGGCACCGCTGACCTCTGGTGGTGGTGGAGGGGGCCCCCAGGCGCAGGTTCATGGGCACTTGGGAAGCCATGGCCAGCAGGTTGTGTTGGAACGCCTGCTGCATCAGGCGCTGCTGCTCCTCCGCCAGGCGGGCCATCTTCCTCTCCGGTCCTTCCCCTCCGCCCGTCTCCAGCTTTTCCCTCAGCTGCTCCAGAGTGGCGGCTCGCGCCAGGCCGGCCACCTGCTGCTGGCCCAGGGCCAACGCCATGGAGGGCCTCGCCGCCAACATGGAGGTGGTCAGGTCGTCTGGAGGATGGAGACGCAGGGTTAGTTATACTGTCTCTAATGGAATAACTGGTAAATATGGAATGAAACAGCCATCTAAATGGGCTGAAAATGTAGTAAAACTACTGATGGGTATGGAATAATGTTAATGTAACATGGCATTACATTATCTGTAAAACATTATTACAATTATCAGTCTAAAATTGTTCTTACATTATCTGACAATTTATTATGTGGACAGGTTTTATGACATTTTTGACTCATTTTGATGGAAGATAAGATGGAGGTAAAGACAGAGGGAGAGAGGAGGGGAGAAAGAGAAAACTCTGACATGATTTACATAACAAAATGAGAGTCTGTGGGTTTTATCTGTGGGTTTTAGTTAAATGGAAGACTTAAAGACCTTTTTCATGTCAGTTATAGTAAAAATTGTTGTTCATAATTGAAAAATGAGAAAACATCTCCTGGAAAATCAGTTTGAATGAACTGGTAGATTTTGCACAACAAAAGTAACTCGTCAGGAAAAGACATTTTTGAAGACTTCTGAAACTATGTTAACTATTTATCTGTACTTATGACCTTTTAAGGCCTTGAATTTAGATCAGGGGTTCTCAAAAACATTTTCCTGTCATGGACCCCCAAACATACAAACATTGGGACCTCCATTTGATAAGATTTGGTCCCAGGGACATATAGGAACGTTATTGTTGTTGTGTGAATTGTAAAACAGTCTACACTGTACATGGGGAAGTACAGTGTAGGGAAGAGTACAGTGGTGAGAGTGAAACTTTACAACTTTACCATACAATCTCTAATTGGGACAATTTCTAGTAAATTAAATTATAGTGAAATTAGACTGTTGCTCATTTTGCTGAGCACCTCCTGGAAATCCCCTCAATGACCCCTGCTGGTTCCCAGACACCCACTTTGAGAACCACTGATTTACATAACTTTGGAGGAACAGAACAGAGCTGATTTCAAACGTGCAAAGCAGCTCCACGTGAAAAGTGACTGGGAGCAGCCGAGCCATGTGGCGTCCTACGTGACCTCATTGCACGAATGACGGCGGCAAAAAAAAAAGAAACAGAAGTCAAAACACGGCTATGGTCGGGGTCAACAGCCGAGCCGCATTCCAGCCAGAGTCAAGGCGACATCAGATAAGAGAGCCGGGTAATGACAGTTATCAACGGGGATCCCATTGATGTGGACTGAAGGTTTGAAGCTTTAAAGCGCGCTGGTCATAAAGTGTCCCCCCCCCCCCCGCCGTGGGAACCGTGTTATTAATCAGTAGTAAAAGGTGAGGGCACTCAGCAGCCTGGGGCCATGTTGGTTCATACATGGACTCCCAAACACCTGGATGGACTACACACACACACACACACACACACACACAGTCATATAAACACACATGCACACACAGAGGTGGAGGGATAGAGCGCAGGCAAGGAAGGAAAAAACGCGCATAAACAGCGTAAATTTGGGAAAATGGAAAAATCAGCTTCATCAGTCCCTGCCTATGCCAATGCTCAATGCCCATGTGTAGTTTCAGATTGATTGGCCAACCCATTGAGGAGCAAAATGGATGCAGACAGACAGACAGACGGACAGAGTTTTCCTCATTTTATAGTAGGATTGGCCTATTATCTGGGCCTGTAAATCATTTCATGGCTTTGCAAGCATGACAATCTGATTTTCAGCTTACTTCTGCAAAAGGCGAGATGTCCCTCCATGTATTTTTTTCAAATATAACTAGATGTAATTTCTCTAAATTGCGACAGAGGGCACTAGTTCTCCATTAATGTTTTGAAGCGCTCCTTCCTGCAGCAGGAGCGCAACTGTAACCAGAATACTCCAGTCCAGTCCAACCAGGTGTGGAGAAGCTGCAGTCTTTGAAATAGTTTTATTTAACCTTCATTAATCCAGAAGAGGTTTTCTGAGCATACATACTCTTTTTTCCCAGCACCGCTGTTGTTCACATTCATACAGTTACACACATTTACATCTGGGAGCTGCTTATTTACTTGCAGGGAGGGATGTAGTGGACGGTAAACCCAATTAAACTCAGTTTGCTGAGATTACAAATGTTTTTTAGGCTGACAAAACATTGCTATGAAAATCAGAGTATATATCATAGTAAGTAGTATCAAACTGATGGAAGTTATATGAGGTTGGCGTCTTTTAAAGGAAAAAAGCACAGGTCACCTCGGCATTTTAATCCCGCCATCGCAGGTCTCTTGTGCCCCTATTCATCAGCATAGCCGTCGGGTGCCTACCTTTCTTCAGGGAGGGTGAGCCCTGCAGGCCGTTGAGGGCCCCCGAGGTCCCGGCCCCCAGAGCCGACAGGTGCATCTTGGGAGGGGAGAGGATGTGGGGGGCTGTGCTGGGCGAGGGGGAGAAGCGGAAGAGGCTGCTGCTGTAGCTCGGGCGACGGCCCTCGCGCCGGTTGCTGTCGATGGCCGCCTGAAGCTCGCCCGGGGAGCTCAGGCCTTTCCTCTCACACTCGTACGGGTACAGGTACTTCATGTACCTAAAGTGGGAAATACACACACACACACACACACACACCAACACATCAGATCACCACAGGAACAACGAGCCTATAAGATATTAGCACGTGAATCCAGCTGAGCCCATTTAATCCAGTTCAGTCATGAAGGGGAGAGATTTTGCAGTGATTGCACAAAATATTAGCCAAACCCACTCTATCCATGCATGAACTACACTGATCCGGTGAATGCATGTGATCCTTAACTATCCCCTATTACAATACACTTCACATATGAATGGGGAAATGAAGGGGAAGAGACAAATTAAAGAAGAATTCTTCGTTTCAGAGGCAATGAGAATGGTCAAATTTAAAGAATATCAAATTGAATGTCAGCACACAATATCGGCAGCTTCAATCCAACAATATCGGTATCAGCCTTCAGAAACTCATTCCAGTCTAAAGAAGAATTTTTACTGAGATGTGGATTGTGCACACGATGTTCTGTCTCAGTATGCACACAGGGGTGACGTCACCGCGGCTCTACAGTATGCGCAGTCACAGCTCTGGCATGTTTTCCATCCCATAAAAACATATTATGAATGCGGAGTGCATAATGGCGGAGAGCAGCCCCGAGGATCAATAAGGAGCTAAGAGCAGCGTCCATTAGCCAGAGCCGGCGGAGCGATGCTGCACAACGGCCAGCCAACATTAAAAATACATAAAGGTTCATTAAGGCACTCCGCTGGTGGACGGGGTAGAGAGGTGTTACACATCTACAGGGGAGAGGGGCAGTCCAGGCTCGGTGAGCAGCTGTCAGTCAAAGCCCACCTTAGTCATTGTGAACTCTGACCCAAATGGCGTCAATAAATCTATGGGAATCAATGGGCTCTATGTGTGATGTAATGGATGGAGGGATTGAATGTGAGCAGGGAAGGCGGCCTGGTGGGGGAAACAAACTCACATGTGTGTAAACACACAGGCATGGGCTCATATTGACATACACACTCATACCAACACACACATACACAAACCTACTCATTCTTATAACACACACACACACACACACACACACACACACTCTCATACCAATACAGCCTGAGGGTTGTGCTTGTTACCAGCTGGGACACACACACACACATGCTTAAGATGCTTTTTTTGTTTCAGATAACCAGATAGTCGATAGTTATAGTGCAAAGACTGAACTGAATTTGACTGGTTGTTAGGCCCTTTATTTGAATAGGCCTGCAGAAGCCTCTAACTAGTAACACAGACACACGCAGACTCCCAGACTTACTGTGTGCGCAGAGTAAAAGCTGCACTGGTGATGGAGGTGGGCAGGTTGAGTCCCTTGGTGATTTCTCTCCAGATCTTCTTGTTGATGACCTCCACCAGGCCTCCCTTCTCCGTCACCAGCTTGTAGAGCATGTACAGATCCAACACCTGCTTGGCCATGATGGGGATGCGATTGACTGGGGTTCCTATGGGGGACAGAGACGCAAGAGTTACACCAAAATACAGACTCGATGCCGAATGCTACCTGAGAATCCGAATCGCTTTATTTGACAAGTACAGTAAATGCACAGGAATTAAAATGAAGATATATATGCCATTTGGTGGATGATTTTATCTAAAGTGCCTTTTTGTATTACAAATGCATACATTTTTAACATGGGTGGCCCCAGTGGGAATAGAACCGCTAACCCTGGCAGTGTCAGTGCCTCACTCTACCCATTCAACTACACATGACCAATTTCTCTTGGGTGCATTTGTGCACCCGAGTGAACAATAACACAGAAAGCACATTCAAAGATGGTGGAAATGACGATGTTGGATGAATCCTACAATCGAAATGTGTTTTCGCTCAGCCGCCAATCAATGCTGTAGAATATAGGATCATTTTGTGGCCTCTGAATACTGATGTAAACACCTCCAGGACATTGGTAGGAGCAGGTTGTGTGGCCTGTAGCCTGCGCGGCCTGTTCAATTTAACTTGAAATCATATTAGCCCAGTTAAGGCAAACAGGCTTGACCTGGAAAAAGGGATTCGCAAACAACACAAAGTGAAGCGGCTCTAGACTTTTGATACAGATGCATTAATCTTGTCAACAGCTTATCTGCAGTAAAGCGTGCAGGGAGCATGTGGGGAGGAGGCGGGGGGAGGGAGAGGGGGAGGGGGGGAGGAGGAGGGGCGGCTGGTTGTATGCAACAGAATCAAAAAGTGCAATGTGCAACAGTGTGAGCATGGTATGGCGCTGGGAGAGGGGGGGTCAGAGTGGGGATTGTGACGACCTGCTAATCCATGGGCAGTGGGGGGGGGGGGGGGGGGGGCTCCTGGATAGGCCAGTATAATGAAGCTCATTTAGGGGATTGTACTGAGTAAATCCACACCCCTTGGCTGTTAGCACTGCCGGGCCCAGCGCAGGGGAGTCGTCCAGATTTGCGCTCGCAGTTAATGCCAGCCAATCCTTCAGCCCTTCCACAGGCTGCTCTTAACCTGGAACTGGACCCATTAATGTCTTTGTAAAATAGCAATGTGATCAGGCCATGGAGATTAGCCCCGATTCAATTTCTTAAGTTAGCAACATGTCTTTAAGCCATGTGCTGGGGGCTGGGACGAACACATGGACCACACAAGTGTGGCGGACAGGAAGGCGTGGCAATATTGTCAGGGCACTGGGTCTCTGACCTTTGCACTCCTTAATATTGGTTGCAATGTCAGTGATAAAGGAACTGAAGCTTTTTCTACTGTTGCGCTCACTGGAAGTCGCTCTGTAAATTGCTTTCAGCTAAATGCATAAAATGTGAAAATATACAAATTTCACTACAGGCAGAGCTGGGACCTGGGCTGGGGTGAGGTGGGAGTGAGGAGAGGCTCATAAGCCTTTTATACAGTGCATGTGATGATGAATAAGGCCATCTGTGAGGATAGCGAGGGAGTATCAGGCCTCTCTTGGAGCAGTGGTTCCTAACCTGGGTGTTGGGAGCTTCTGGGGGTCATAAGATGGTTTACGGAATATGAAAATGTCTCCAAAATAAAACAATAGTTTGTTTGTATCTTTGTGATTTATACAATTTCTGTGAAATAATGAAGATTTGTGGCCTCTGGGCTTCTTCTAATAATTAGTCAAGTAAAATGGTCTGAAAAGGGAGAATAACAATCATTGTTTGGTGTCAAAGTTCACCATTCTGCATGTTCACATCTGCAACAAGAGGATGTGAGTAGGGCTTTCAGGGGCTGTGGGCTGAAAAGGATGAGAACCACTGATTTAGAGGTCTATAAATTTAAGCATAGGCCAGCAAATTGCCAGAGGTAGTCAGGATAACACAACAAAGCAGAAAATAAAGGTGGGAATGCAGGATGTGAATGCCTCAGTGGAGATGAATGGGTGACATGTCCAAAAAACAAACAATAAAAAAAACCCCTGAAACACTGAACATGGAATCCCTGAAGACAGACATGTGCTTTCACTGCGCAAAATGAGCTTGTCCACAGCATATGTGGTTAACCCCGTTCAAGCCGCAGAGAAAGCTTTTCCAGGAAAACAGCTATCTTATCTCCAGAGCCAATTACCAGTCCACAAAACAAAGGGGCATATTGCCAAGATGCCAGCTTCTTTTACAGCTCACCTGGATTAACTATATAAAGAGTTGGGGAGCTAAGCGGAGAGGAGAGGAGAGGAGAGGAGGAAGAGAGGAGAGGAGAGGAGAGGAGAGGAGAGGAGAGGAGAGGAGAGGAGAGGAGAGGAGAGGAGAGGAGAGGAGGCAGGGAGTTAGATTTGGAATGGAGCCAAGCTGATGTTACATCCATCATGCCAGCCAGAGAGGCAGGGCAGTACAGCCAGAGGGGCGGTAGCAGTGATTTAGTGTCTAATATCACTAAATTATAGAGGGTCCAATCTGTAAAAGTGTTTTCATTTAGTCAACAAAGGACTTGAGTTACTTACTCTCCTTTAAAAGTACCATGATTGGTTTTATTTTTGCACTATTAATCATTTTGTAATAGTTGGTGGTCACATTTTTCAAAAGATGTGTATCTCATTTTAGAATGAAAATCTCTCATTTGTTAAGATATGTATGCGATAAATGTGTTGATACACCTCTCCGAAAGCTGTTAAAACCATATCTAGTGGTTTAGATTTTTTTTTTAATCACAATCAGTGATGTAGTGGCAAATAAAAAGGTGGATGAACTATGACCTCTAGTTGGTGGTCACCATGATGCAGCCACCAGTATTTAAAAAAAGACCCTGTCCTCATATAAAGTACATCAGTTTGATACTACTTACTATGATTACTAGATCTCTGTCAGCCTGACAAGGTGGATAAACTCTATTCTGTAAATAAAAAGTGGGTAAACTGTGTAGGTGGGTTTACCCTCCACTACATCCCTGGGCAGCAGGCAGCATTTCCAGAACAAGCACCAGGTCAAAGCACTAAGAATGCTTCGCTGCCAGCGCCTGGTCACAGTTATTTAATGCAGCGCTGGACATCAATCCTGCATCAAACAATTAGTACAACTGGAGGGGTCAGAGGTCAGCCAGGGGTTATTGATGTGTGAATTAAAGTGCAGGTCAGCAGGAAGCCATGTTTTCATACTGGCCCGGCCGTCCCCGTGAACAATGAGAGCACAACAAATGAGACACAATAGAACTGGCCCCGCAGTGACAGGCCAGCAGTTAGGCTTTAATTCACACCCGTGCGTTTATTCATCCCTCATATCAATGTGCACTGTCAAATCAAATCAAATTTACGAGGCACATTTTGCAATGCAAGTTTGCCACAAAGTGCTCTACAAGGCAAAAAAAGGAGTAAAACAACACACACAGAAACAAAAAATAAAACAATTTGCATATACGGTATGAGGCCAGTGTGTGTGGTGTGTTTGGATGAGAGAGGAAACCATATAGCTAACAATATATCTTAAGTGAGCCAGAGGTGGTTTTGAAACCTAAAACAGCATTAATTAGTCAACACATCAGCCAGGTTTCACATTTCAACATCGCCCGGCAACATGTGAAAACTCTGGGAAAGCACCTTTGATAATGCTGTAATTGACCAAAAATCACATTAGCAACACTAGGGCAGTTAGCCAGAGAGTTCCCTAATTTGCAAGAATCAACATGCCGCCGGCCTTTGGTGTCCAACATCTGCTCCGATTCCAACCCTGGAGACGTTTAGCTCTAACAGGCTTAATTAGACCAGTCCAAAAATTCTTTTGATCACAACAGCACAATTCTTCAGTCTCACACTCCTTTATTGTGGAGTTTTATGACCGTTACTATTTCATCCTCTTTGCTTGCTTTTCCTAATTCTTCTCACTGCCTGCGCAACGAAGTGTAATGCAAAACTTTAAATTTAAAGCGGAAAATCCACTTCCAACAAATGAAATTTGATTTGGTGCAGCGAAGACTCCCAGTTACTGCACACCAAATCTTTCCACTTCATCACAGCAGCTAAACTCCTCAGTAAAATAGAGTACTGAACGCAGGCTCAGCCATGATATCAGACCACATATTGAACACTGCATGGCATTAGGTCATTCAGGCCTCATGTAGGCCACTATTGGGTATTTCATCTCTCTGTAAAGCCATGATTTGTCCATGTGGCCGCACTGAGCCAATCTGTAATTGGCTGCAGGCTTCACCTCCCATCATCCTTTGCCCCGGACTGATTTTCCCCCAGGGACAGGGCCATCAGGAGCCGAGTGATTAATGGCACTGGGGGTCAGAGGTCGCTCTGGTGGGAAGTGCTGTGGCTGAGGGCCCCTGAACCACTCCCTAAGTCCTTCCTCTGACTTCCACCAAGAACACAACAGCCACCCGGCCAGCCTTCAAACAACTGGGGATACACACACAGAGCGAGGGATACAGACAGAGAGAGACAGACAGACAGAGGAGAAAGAAAGACAGACTGAGAGAGAAAGATCAAGAAATAGATGACAGATAAATAAATAGACAGAAATACAAAAGGAAAGACAGAAATACAGTCTACGGTTGGACCGCTATGGGATTTTCAAGGCTGATACTGACACGTTTGGATAGAAGCTGCTGATGGCTGATATTCAGTATCTTTAAATCTGACCATTTTCATGCCAAACGATAGATAAAAGATAAAATAATTCAGGGTTTCTCCCAGGATTTTATTCTTGTCTCTCTCCATTGAAACCCAAGATAATAATAATAATAACAATAATAAAACATGTTCATGCGTACTAAATTACAAACTGCATCATATCCATTGGAGGTACACTGGTCCGTCCCTAAACCAGACAGTGACAGACAGGCGCAGGCAAAAACTGACCATCCGAATCAAACCCAGTGCTATGAAACCAGTGTCTCCATGGCGGTCCCCCTCAGGTTGAATTAACCCTTCCCACCCCGCATTACAGCTCAAGTTTTCCATCTCAATCTGAGGAGGACCAAAACAAAAAAAACAAAAAAAAAACAAGGTCATTTCATCTGACCCCTGACCTATTTTTAGCAGGAAACAGCTGTTCGCATTAAAGGGCCTCTATAATAAATCAATTGGATGTCCCTGACGCCAGTAGTGGTAAATTAAATATCGCTGACTTCACATGACTGGCATTTTTTAAATAATTAAGTGGCAGAGCGACAGCCTTCCAGCGGACGACACACAGGAAATGAATTTTTCATTGAACGAGCGTCGGCCGGTGTGAGGTTTCACGACCAACTACCATCAGGAAAGAGAGGGAAAAGGAGAGAGAATGGGAAGAATGGGGTAGAGAGAGAGAGAGAGAGAGAGAGAGAGAGAGAGAGAGAGAGAGAGAGAATGGGAAGAATGGGGTAGAGAGAGAGAGAGAGAGAGAGAGAGAGAGAGAGAGAGAGAGAGAGAGAGAGAGAGAGAGAGAGAGAGAGAGAGAGAGAGAGACTACAACACAGTTTTCATCACCTCCAAATTGGGCAGCAGCTTCTAGGTCCTAGGAAGGAGGAGAGGAAGGGGGGAAAGGTAGCACTAGTGGAATGAAGGAAGGGAGGAGGACAGGAAGAATGAAGGAAGGAAGGGAGGGAGGAAGGAAGGAAAGAAGGAAGGAGGGAATGAAGCGGGGGGGTGGGGGGGTGTTGGTGGTAGCCAGCCAGCTGGAGAAAGACTGGATTACTGCTGTAAGGAAGGTGTCAGCCAACACAAACAGCCCCCGGCCTTGTGGCACTGTCTGAGTCCTTTCAACCTCTCTCTCTCCCCCCCCCCTTCCTCCTCCTCTTCTTCAGTGTATATACCCACCCAACCCCCCACCTCACCCCCCCATCCAACACATCTAGACACCAGTTTAGACCAAACAAAGCCTACTGCTCTCTCTCTCTCTCTCTCTCTCTCTCTCTCTGGCTGCTAGGAGTTCAGGCCCTTCCTCTTTCTCAATTCAATTATACTACATTCAATTCACTTACATTACCTTATTGGCATGAAACAGTGATGCCAAAGCAGCATACAAAATGCGCATTGTCAGAAACCAACAAACAGTTAAACAAGAGTTTTTACAATCAAACCATGTCAAGATTATAAATTATTTGGTTTCATGGCATGTAAGCTGTATCAGGCAGTACTAAGCACTAAGCACTAAGCACTAGTGCTGTTATTTTGCACAGCATGGTAATGCTGCAATCCATGCTGCTATATTCTTGATTATATTATATTTTTCTTTGCTATATCCTATTACTATTTGGTGCTGCAACGACACAATTTCCCCACAGTGTCAGTTTATATGAAGTGAGAAAGAGACAGAGACAGAAAGTATAGAAAATAGAGAATTCTGAATCTGAATTCATAGGAGAGAAAGATTTATAATATGTGGTTGTTACACTGATTTGTTCTTCCTACATCCAGCCTGAACTAATCATTTTTTTTCTGCCAACTTGAATTCATTATTTGAATGTTCCTGCTTGATTTTTCAAGATCCTTCATTAACAAGGTAGTGCAGCGCACACACACACACACACACAAACACACACACAGTCATACAAGTAGAACAGATGTTTATAGGTATGTACATTCCAATAAACCAAATTGAATTGAGAGGGGAGAGAGAGCGAGAGAGCGAGAGAGAGAGAGAGAGAGAGAGCGAGAGAGAGAGAAAAGACTTTGACACAGAGACACAGAGAGCGTCTGGACTCCACATGCCGAGTGTTTACTTTATGTCGGGTGGCCGCTGGCCGTTTGGTTTACATGTTCGTATGTCGGGGCGGCGTATTGTCAGGACCCCGCCGCACGCTGGGGCACGTTTGTTTTATTTTTAATGCAAGGCCAGGGACATAAAAGGTAAAAAAGCCACGAGTGCATGGAATTCGCTATCTTTAGTCCAGGCAGAGCCACCACTCGGCATGACGGACCAATTCATATCAAGTGGTAAGATATGCACCTCCCCCACACATTCGGGAAGTTAAATGTAACGTTACACTATAGATACATCGCTATTCCAGGCATGAAGCTAAAGCCACAGCTGGTAGAGAGAGAGACAGACAGAGAGGGAAGGAGAGAGACAGTCATCTGTTAATGTCCATTACATCTCAGTTGATACGCTCTATAGTTTTGGCAGCAGAGGTTTCTTTCCTGTCATGCCAATAAAGCATAATTGAATTGAACTGACAGAGAGAGAGAGCGAGCAAGGCTGAGAGTAAAGCTGAGAGAGAGGGAGAGAGAAAGAGAGAGAGAAGAGAGAGGAAGCAAATTGCAAAAATTGACTTAAAATGCTAAACTAGCATTTTATCAGGAACACAACAAAGCAGGAAAACGGGAATCTCCCCTTAGGAATGACTGGGAGTTGTACGTCAAAAAAAAAAAAAAAAAAGACATCCTGGAGAATAAATCACATTGGTGGCTAAGTGAAAAGACACACACACATTAATGCACAGTGATGGTATACAGGTTAAAACCCCCCGCCAATGAACCCAAGTGTCCCTGCTGGCCTGGGACTGAATCCTGAGAGAAGCAAAGGCAACGCACTAAAATAAGAAGTTTCCACAAACTTGGAGCAACTGATGAAAACTAGGTGCAAGGGGAGCCGGCACAAAAAAACAAAAATCTAATGCTACATCTGTGACTTACTAAAGCAATTGCATGAATGTTGGGACAACTCAAAAACATTTAACGCTTTTTCACTTAAGCACATGTCACCTTATTGGTCAGATATAGAATAAAAATGGAGACTTTGCATGTAAACATCTTGATTTGAGAAGTTTTTCTTCTATTTGTGTGTGCCTGCTCCATTTGTATCAAGTCTCAGTTGAAGTTTTGTTCCCCTGTTTCTGCGTGTCCAACCAGTGCAATAGGCACATATTCAGTTTGAGCTGTACTGATCCTTATGAAGACATTTTATGTAAAACATCGGTCTTTGAAAGTGGTAGTCCTTGAGTTCCTTGATTTAGTCTCCATCTTTGTCACCAAGCGCTCATTGCTGTGGTCTCTCTGCACTGCTCTTCCCAGAGATCACCTGTCAATCAAACAGTCTGTCGAGCACTGTGACGTCTTTCTCCTTGGATTTTCTGTTGATGAAGTTTGAGTTTCTGTAGCTGCCGCACTTTTCTTTGTCTGTTCAGCCATGGTGGCTATCACTGCTCATGCTAACTACCCAGTTCTTCTTCTATTTATTCCAAACAAACCGCTGTTGCTGCTGCAGGAAACATAAAACGCATCACTTCCTGTGTACCAGAGGATTTTCCCAGGAAAGACCTACCAACACCGGGTGTTTAGAACAGCAAATGTAAAAGCTTTCATGAACTGGACATAGGTGAATCACTATTGTGTTAAAGCAATCGGCAACAAAACAGACATTTATTTATATGAAAATGTTGTGGATTAATACTTTTATGCACTGAATAAAATGAATCAAGGCTACAAGTGTATGGCAACATCTTGCTATTTTAAGAGGACAGAATACCACCAGAACCTTTCATCCTGTTTCTCCCTCTCAGTTTTCCTATCTGTCTCAATGAAAAGAACAAATACTAAAGGGAAACACACACACACACACACACATTCAATGGCAGATAAGTCACTTGAAGCTGTATTTACTCAGGAAACGTGTGAGAGTAGCTTCTTAGTGAGAATTATTACAGCCCATAGATTAAAGGAGCTGTCTGCTGAGCATTGTTAACTGCTTCTGCCTGCGGTATAATATGTAACAAAACTGGCAACGCTCCAAAATGACAACCAGAACCTGTAAATCTCACTGACAGCAGTTCACAAGGAGGAGAATGTCAAGCTACTAACAGTAACACTATAATAACACTACTACTTATTTATACTATTAACGGGATTTATTAATAATGAATCAACTATTAATGATAACACTACTAGAAGTTTCTCAAGTGGAATTAGATCTCTGTACTACTGAACTAGTTCTAATATGATCAATCGTATGTCAAAATTCTGGCAGTCATGCCAATAAAGCTATTGAATTTAAAGAGAGAGGGGTAGAGAGAGAGGGGGGGGGGATGAGAGAGAGAGAAACATGACTCCCTCTCCGTGGGTCATGAAGATGGGTCACCTGGTGAAATAGAGGGGGAGGGGGATTGAAAAGGTTGGATGGCGCGAAAAGTGAGATGGGTTCTCCAACTGTAACCCAAGTCCCCTCGGTCCCCGGAGACCCGGCAGATCAACTGACTGGACCCCAATCAACACCGACTGATATGGAGCCGACAGAGGGATGGATGGATGGATGGATGGAGGGATGGATCCTTCTCTCTTGTGCTACACAGTTATTCAGAGTTCTCACTGGTCATGGAATTTCTGGAATATCATGGAAGTCTGAGCGATGTGTATTCCAGACAGGGAAAGTCAGGGAATTTCACAAATTCTTCGGGGGAGTCAGAGAATTTTATAAATAGATCACTTTACAGGAATGTATTGGTATGTGCTTGTTTCAGGCATTCATTGCATTAGATGGTGGTTTTTAGCCGATTTTCTCCACAGCAAGTCCAATCTAGTGGAGACCAGCCAGCTTGCCTGCTACCCCCTCTGCCCCTCTTAAGTGAGCTTTGTTCCTCTCTGCTCTGTGGTGGAAGATGGAAAAATGAATGAATGAATGAATGAATGAATCAATCAATCAATCAATCAATCAATCAATCAAACAAGCTCCTTAACTTGCGCTTTGTATAAATCTCACTGGGTGTATCTCTCTATCCATCCAGCCATCAATCCTTCAGGCACCAGCTCCTGGTCATAATCAGGGTGGAAATCACTTCTTATCACTAGCCAAACGAGTCCATTTTGACTGGGTCTCCCCACCCCAGCAGCCACTTTTTTCAGGCAGCCAACCATTATCTAAAAATCTAGTTGGCCAGTAAAATAGTGAATGTGGTTGCTGGATTTGAGGCATACTAGCCACTGCCCAGCAGCTGGAGCATGGTGTTGTGGAGCGTTCTGTACACTTACACATGACGGCTGAGTCAGATCATAAAACCTCTTTCTATTGCACTGTATACTTGACCTTATATACTTCAGTGCTTGAGTTTTTTTCCTATCACTTCATATCTACAGGATGCGTGCCTCCACTTGTACCTCAACAGCAGAAACCACTCCAGCCTGTCGCATCGCCCACACATGAGACATCCACCGAGCGTGTAGAACACTAAGAACAACATCTTGATATCATGTTGCACCACCCTTTTGCACAATCCTCGTCTCAACTGTCTTAAGGTATTAAAAGATCCTTCTTTAACCTGTCTCGGCCCCTCCACCTACATCTCCCCATCATGTTTGAAGTGGATTTAAAGGCTTAAGATGTAATTACAGTGCAGCATCCTGGAAACACTGTTGCCCAACCACCGGCTTTGTTTACTTACCTACTTAGTGGATTGAAAATATCTTTTTGCAATGTGAAATGAATTGACCAAGCATTAGATACAAAGGTGGACAGTATATGACAGCAAGAGAGTATATATGACATTGATATGAATTTTGAGGAGGTAAAAGCTTTGTTGACATTTGTAATGGTTGTAAACACAGAGTGATACAGCCTGTACTATCAGTTAGTACTATCAACTCTGTCAAACCCTTCAAGAACAGGTGTGAATACGTTCAAAATTTATATGGTCAACTAAATTCCAAAATATATCATTAATAAAAAGTATTGTTCTCAAAATCTTCCTGGAGTTCAAGCATATTGTACATCGAAGAATGTCCATCTAGCTTTTACATTTGCTGCATCGCATATTATATGTAAATACTTGACTCAGTATGAATACAGTGAGCTTATGTTATCAGGATAGCAATTCCATCAACTGAAAAGTTTAATTCCAAAACACTACATATCCAATCTGAAAAATAATTGCTACCCGAAATTCATTACTCCATGTTTCATAACATGGTTTTTTCCAATTTATTAATCTCAAAACAATCTTCAAATATTTTATTTTTTAACCACTTTTTAACACATTTTTGACTGTGTTAGTAGTCTAAGTAATAGTAGTTGTAGTACTAGTAATAGAAGTAATAGTAATATTGGTGGTGGTAGTAGTAGTAGTTCAAGTAAATTTGATTCCCTCCTCTTGATTGTACAATGCTTCAACAGTATTGTACAATCATTTTCGAAGAGAAGGTGTCAGTTTATTTTGAAATGCGGGGCCTCTCATTTTGAAATGAAACTCTCCCAACGTCACCATCAGTGGTGCAATTTAAAACTCTGCAGCCCAGTCAAAGGTAGTGGATGACCTCTGCTCTATATTTACACCTCACTGGAAGATCAAGTAAGAGAAGTGTAACCCGATAGCTGGGTCTCATAAGCAGCCAACTCTGATCTTTGACAGAAATGTCAAGAATGTATTTGTCACAGCAACATGACAATAGCATGTTGTACACAGAATAGAGGGATGGGCTATGGCATCAATGGTAGATTCCTGTGATTAAGCTGCAGAGGTTAGGCTTAGTTTTTTCCACTGTAGGACGGGGGGTGGGGGAGTGAGGGGGTGGGCAGGTGTCGTAATGCATGACTCAGGTAAACCAAACCTGAGAGAGAGAGAATTTGAATTCTAAAACTCCTTTACTGCCACAATCCAGCTACATGACAACCTACACCCAGGTACAGAAACAACTGTAATTCACCTAATCACAATTATTAAAAAAAAGATGAAAACAAAAAGATTAGAACAACATACTTGAAAGAGAGAGAGAGAGTGACAGAGACAAAAGGAGATACAAAGATAACATGAGAGATTCCTCAGAGAAACAGATACAAGGAGAGAGAATAAGAGTGTAAGAAAGTGTATTTGTATTAGTTTTGGCAACACTGCTCCTCTGACATTCATGCCAATAAATGTGCAAGAATGGGAGAGAGCAACAGAATAAGAAAGACAAAAGAAATAGAAAGGGAGAGACAGAGAGAGATAGTGTAGGAAAGAGAGGGAGAGGGACAAGTAAAGAGCAAAAGGCTCTGAAACAGGAGCTGCCTCTTAAATAAGAATGAGCAGTTCTGTGGTCAACACTGGTGAGCAGGTCACTGGTCAAACTGTTTTTTTTTTTTTGTGTTTTAGAGGGTAAACAGGGGACAGTGATGTCTTCACTGGCAGGTGCAGCATTGACGGGGCTCTCTGTGTCCCCCGCCCCCCTCCCCTCCCCTCACAGCTTTATAACACAGCTAAATGCTTCAATCAATGGACACCCGGATTGACAGATAAAGCCATCAGCTGACGAGCGCCATTTGGGGCGCAGATCAATATGGGAGACATCAGCTGCTATAAGCCGAGGAGAGAGAGGTAGGGAGACGTAGAAACAGAGAGAGAGAGAGAGAGAGAGAGAGAGAGAGAGAGAGAGAGAGAGAGAGAGAGAGAGAGAGAGAGAGAGAGAGAGAGAGAGAGAGAGAGAGAGAGAGAGAGAGAGAGAGAGAGAGAGAGGTGGGGGCAGGTATTGGTTCACACTCATCTCTGAAATTTTACCTCCCATCAATGCTTATTACTTTTGACTTTTGGAATCCATGGCGATGTGGCATACACTTACCTTTGGGGATTTAGCTGACGCTCTTCTCCAAAGCGACTTACATTGAGTTGCAACAGCAGAATACGCTTCAGTCCTTCAACCAACATCACAAGCAAAGGTCAGGACCTTAGTGTCCTCACAATATTCATATAACCACAGAATGATCACAGAAGAGCAGGGTATCTGAAGGCTTTAGACAGACAAATTGTACTCTTATTAAATCCTACCTGGTAATTAATTGAAGACCAATTAAAAAAAAAAAAAAAAAAAATAGAAACAAACCTGGCAAAACCAGCCTGTTTCTAACTGCATATAGCTTATCAAGGTTCTGAAATTATAAATGAGTACAACATGAAGTGCAATTGTGTTTCGTAAAGCACATATGATACATATTGTACTACTAACCCTGCTCTGTATTAATGTAAGAGTGAACATGAAGCACAAAGAAACCTGTCATTACAAGATTTTTATTTAGATCATTTATTTTAAGAGCATTTCAGACTCTTTGAGGACCCACGGATACACTAAAGAGCGAAGTGCTAACAAAAGGAAAACGAATAACAGCTAAGAAGAGAGATAACAAGTTTTTTTTTTTTTTTTTTAAAGAAAGCAATCAGAGCCGGTACAGAGGGGATATGAAGCCAGGAGTTGGCAAACATATCAGTGGCAGACAAACGGCTTACACCTAAGCACATAAACAAAAACGCCCTCAATGCAGTAGCATGACAATAGCGTTCGGCAACTGCACTGTCCATTTCTCAGCCGCGTCTTATTTTCCATTAGGCCTCTTTGCACTCGGGTCTCCGTGACTATGTGGCTTATGCAACGCTACTGCAGAGCCGCGCTGGAAGTGAGCTCAGGGCTATTGTGCTGCTGGAGGGCTCCTCTGGGGGCTGTAATGCATTTCATACCATCCATCACTGGGGTGTGGAGGCCAGGAAACATTGCTTTAAGAGCACACACAGGACACAGATGGAGAAGCAAGACACAGAGATACCCAGAGATAGCAAGGAGCACAGAAGGAGAACAGTTTGGGCCCGTCCGTGCTTCAAAAAGAAGTAGTTTGTTTCGGGGGGGGGGGGGGGGGGGTCTGCTACTTCAGTTTCAGCTGTTGGATATTGAATTCTCGGGGTGTGCTGCATACAAACTTTTTCATAAATTGCAAACAAAACAGATATTGTTATAAGCGATTGGCCTCTTCACACCTCCTACTCGCATCTATGCAAGCGTGTGCATTCAGCCGCGTGGAGGAAGGGTCATTCCAGTCCTGAACTGCGCCCCTTTCCCAGTAACTGGACAAGTATTTGATTGCACAAGTCACACACGCCTTGCAGACTATTCACAAATGTATCCCACGAAGACAAAAATAAATAAATAAATAAAATTCTGCCCGGTTGAACTGAGCAGCCCGTGTTATTTTTCCTCTGACCGATGACCTCGCCGGGAAGCATGAATCTGCTTGAGGCCCGCACTCATCCTCTTCTCTGCTCAGTTACTTATGAGCCTGGCGATTAAGAATCTCCCGGCTCTGCAGCTTAAGAGACTCAAATCCCCGTACAGTATGGTCGTAATTAAAAATGGACGGCACGGTGGCAATTCAGGACCCGTTGGAACGTTCTGGCTAAATGACTGAGGAAATAACGTGGAGGGGGGTGGAGCGCTCCAGAGAGAGATAAAGAGGGGGAGAGAGAGAGAGAGCTAGAGAGAGAGGAAGAGACACAAAGACTGGACTAGGTTGGTAAGAAACAAAAAACAGTCCGATACACCCCCCAATACACACACACACTCACTTAAAAAAAAAAAAAAAAAAAAAAAAAATCAGGAAAACCACTATTTCCTTTTGTTTTGGAGGAAGAGCGGAGCAGAGCCACAGTAGATGAGCTCGCTCCCTAAAGGCTGGGTTGTAATTTAGCCAACGGGTGGAGTTCAGCCAAGGCAAAGATAATCTCAGCCCTCCAACATATCAACACGGCAACCGCAAAATCTTTGATCACAAAAACAGGAAAAAAAAACAAAAAAAAAAAACCTGTCTCCGCTAAGAATAGTTTCTTCTTTTGCCGTCTGGCTTGGGGCAATGATTAGAAAGCGGTGGTTGGGTCTCTGGTAGCTCTTGGGTCCCCACCCTTTCCTCAAGACCGGGGGCCCAAGCATTACCAGCTCAAGCCTTTCCAGCCTGCTCGCCCTCCCTGCCTGTCTATCGCTGCGCTCCGTCTGGTTGGCCAGCTCGCTCCAGCCTCTGCCCACTGACGGGTCGCTCGCTTCCAGAGGGAAATGAAAGAGCGTCGCCTCCCTTCACCTCCCCCCCCTCCCCCCCCTCCGGTCACCGTGGCACCCCGTCTGCCCCCTCGTCTCCCACCGTGGTGTCCATGTCTGACCTCACCATCCTTCATCCCCTCCCTCTTCCCTGCCTCTTTCGCACATATAGACACGCGACGCTCTCTCCCTTGTCTTCTGTCCGTCAGCGTTGCCCTATCAAAAGGTTGGCCCCTGCTTTTTTAGGGGATCATTAATCATCCTGTGTAGGACAGGAGGCCCCCTTAATCCAGCCCCCCACCCCCCTCAGCAAGCAGGCCGGAGCGCAGCCCTCCGCCCCTATCCCCCATGGTGTTATCAAGTTTCAGTGGTTGTAACTGTAGCACAATAAACAGAGGGGGAAGGAGGGTGATGGGGGGGTGAAGGAGGAGGAGGAGGAGGAGGAAGGGGACGGAGACAGAGAGAAAGACAGACAGAGATTGAGAGAACAACATGTAGTTTTCCTAATCGCATCTCATTTCTGCAGTCAATGCAACGCACGTTTCTTAGCTCTTGGAATGAATCGCGTCCATAAGCTATCGAGTCAGATTGTGAAACTAGCAGAAAATAAGTTGGATTCCCAATCACAGATAAAAACTATAAGGTTTATTGTCTCACACACAGAGAAATTTCCCAGCAACCAGCGGTCCAACAGGTCTGATTCAACTGAACAGCATTTTACCCACAGTCCCAACATTTCCTAAAATGGACAAATGCCTCCACTTGACAATGCCTTGTTTTAAACCGGGTGCTGCCATTTTCCAGAAGTGGCGGGGTGTTAGCTAAATGAAAATGAGGCCGTATCAAAGAGCCAGAGAATGTTCCTATTGTGGCAGGGTGTTTGTGCAGAGGGCCCGCCTGTTACGAGGGCCGGCGTGAGGCTGACCGGGGGAGTAATATAATGCATACATGGATCCCCAGAGCCCATTCATGGTGTAATTGGTGTGGACAGAGCTCTCGGTCTCAGGGTTACAGTTAGGGAAGTTCCTCTGGTGTCCTGCTGGGAAGCCACTGTTCCCACGCCGCAAACACTGCAGCAAATATCCATCTTAACTAGTCATTTAACCTAGTAAAGAGGGTTAAAATCGTATTTTTTTTTTTTAAACAAGGGAAAAAAGCTGCCAAAGATGTGAGATAACTTCATTTGTTTCCAATGCAAATCAAATTGTTTCAAGAATTTCCTTGAATGGAGTAATATTACGTCGATACCAGAAGAGTAGGCTGACTTATTTCAAGATATTATCACTTGTTTTGATGAAAACTGAAACTGCACTGGAAACAAGTGAAATCATCTAACCCCGTTTTTTTTTTTTTTTTACTTTACATTACTAATTTTGGATATTTGGATATTTAGAATATCTCCACTTTGTCGCCTGGCTCTGAAAACATTACTGGCAGCCTCAGTGAAGCCATTAGGGACTTTACAGCAAGAAACAGAGCAGAGCCGCTGCCAACAGGCTGCAGCTAAATGAGACGTCTTCATTACAATCATCACCATCTTTCCCTCCTCCTTCCCTCCCACTCCCTTCTCTAATTCTATCTCCCTCTCTCCAGTCCTATCTAGACCATTGCGGGGTAAATGGCACAGACAAAGTCCGGCTTACCGCATTATCATTATCAACAGAGGCCTAAATCGACTGCGTAAGGATTTCCCCCCCTAAAATAACTGCTGCTCTTACCAAAGCAGTGATAGCACACCATGTGGTCCCTCTTAAGCTGAATCCACACTTCGCCTTAAAGAGTGTCACACTGGGGCGGATCTAGTCTCTGCTGTCCGCAACGTGTGGGGTTTTTCTGGCCGGGAGTAGCGGGGGCTAAAACACTTGTCTTTAACCCACCCCCGATCACACCCACCCTCCCCGCACCCGCACCCCACCCCACCCCACCCTCCCCTCTCCTCGGCTGGTGATTTCACTGAACAGGAGTCTCTCTCTCTGGCTCTGTCCATCACAGTCCGCGGCCATTAATCATCTCAAGTGGACAGCGCTGACAGGCAGTTTGCCGCTTCACTCGCTTTTTTTTTTTCCTTCTTCTTTATGAAACACCCGTAGCTCCCGCAGTCTCACTTACTGCCCCCCCCCCCCCCCTCCCCAACATTTACCCCCTTCCCAACCCCGCCTCTTGCCCCAAAACCCCCCATCCCAGATGAGAAAGTGGCCCGGGTGTCAAACCAAAACAAACAATCACCCATCTGCTTAATCGAAAGCTTTGAGGTGGTTAATGGTGTCGAGGCAGCTTCGAAGCTCCCCCCCTGTAATGGATATGATCAACAGTGATGCCAGTGTAACACGTGCAGGCCGACATCCTCCGCCTGCACCAGCTGTACTGCATTTACATTACATTTACATGTTTTTAGGCCTTCAGCTAACGATTCTATCTAGAGCGACATGGAGCGAGTGAGCTTCAGTTCCTTGACTGCCGACAATACAAGCAACGAATACTAAGGAGGTCAAGGGTCAGTGGATCTGACAAATATTCCTGTGACCCTACTGGTGGTTAAAAAAAAAAAAATCGGATCCTGGGAGAAAAGGTAGAAACGTTTTTCTTTTTGTGCGCCGTCTGCCATTTCTGTGATACAGGGCCCATCAATGGGCCCCTTTACACACAGGCAGGATTTAGGACAGCTGCTAAAATTCCTCAACCGTGAACACACACACACACACACACACACACACACACACACACACACACACACACACACACACACTCATGCCTTTTTTTAAGCACAGAGGCAGGAAATGGGAATCCCTCGTAAGTTTTCCTTCCGTTGTTGCTTTCCTCTCAAGGCCTGGAGGCCCCAGGACGAGGTGGGAAAATCGCTTCACCATTTGTCTCCCTCCGTCCACAGACTGCACTCGATTTCACTCAGACAACCTCACAATCAGCTCCTTCCAATGAACTAGTATTCTGCTTTGTAAAATGTAAAATGAGGCAAATGAGGCTGGCATTTTTCCCCATATAACTGGCTTGCATCTCCTTAGAAATGCTACATAGTAACAAAATGAAAATGAGAGAGATATCCAAAGGTCTCTGTCATTTTAGTTTAACAAAAAAAAAAACAGACTGCAGTAATCTTGAACCCATCTCCATGAAGGGAAAAGGGAGGATGGTTAATTGCATAGGAGCTTGGCCAGGCTTTGCTCTCCATCTCATACACTCTTGGCACAGCAACAGCAAAGGGGGGAATCCAGCCAAGCAATTTGTTCTGTGATTAAGACTCCGATTTAGAAGACAGCGGAGGTCAGCCTCTTGTCTTAACGGAGGGAAGTGTGTGTGTGTGTGTGTGGTGGGGAGGGGAGGGGAGTGTCTGAAGTAGCTGAAATGACTCCCTTCCCTCCTGTACAATGGTTGCACGATCATCCCTCTGGCTAAAAGCATTGACCTTATGGAATCAAGCTTCAGTAATGTCAATAGCAGAGCCCCGGTCACACCCTGCGTTTATGTTTGAAACGCAGCACAGCCACCGCTGGTTAACTGTCACCCTTCGAGTTAGAAGTGTTAGAATGTCACTCTCTCTGCTGCCCTTTAACTTCCACAAATAAAACCGCGTTCAATCTGACTGACTGAAAACGGCTATTAAAAAACAAAAAGAAAACCGCCTTTCCTCCCCGGCTCCTATTCCTTTCCCTCACACTTCACACTTGTCTATTATAGATGATCATTCTAGAGACACAGGAATACTTGTTACAACTGTTGTCAGGCACTGACCCTTGCACTCCCTTACTACCGGCTGCTTGTACTGTCGGTGATCTAGGAACCTGATCCATGGAAGCTGATTCCACCGATGCACTCGGTGTGTAATTCACTTTGCAAAAGAGATTCAGTTAAACACCTAAAACGCAGTATGCAAATGATGGGAGCTGACATATTAACATACTGATTTCGCCTATAATTTCATTGTGTGGACCTAAGCTCAGCTTTTGTGCTATTTTAATTAATTTCCCTTTATGTTTTCTGCTTGTCAGCTTGATTTTTTTTTATTTCATTTGTTTCTTTTCTTTGCTTTAAGGTGTGATGTTTTATAAGCCAATTTATCATTTGTCTCTCTTCTTTTTGTGTTTTTATCATTATATCATGTGTTTTAAGTCACTTCGCTTTTGTGTTTTACTATTCTGCAAATTCATTAAGCTAAAAAAAAAAGCAGCGCAACAGAAAGACATTGATTTGTGTTTAATATGACATTTCCTTCCTTTTTTGCTTTAAGTGTGCAATGCCATGAAAGTGAGGTTAACAACAAAAACAAAACAAAACGTGACACGCGGTAATCAGCCGGTTATCTGCTGTCCGGTGTGACGTTTTAGTCGGCTTGATGGATCTGTCTGTCTGACCAGCGTGAGTAAAGGGTCAGCCGGCCACTCCCAGCGTCTGCCACAGGACAGAGATGCTAACAGGCCTCTGACAGATCCCGTCCCTCCCTCTCTCTGACTCCGCTTAATTCATCACCCTCCAAACAAGACCTCTGGGCGCTGCGACCAGACCAGACACTCGGAAGCTGCTGCTTTCATGAACGGGAGCTCGCCAACACACACGTACTAGCACACACACACACACACACATGCACGCCCACGCATAGGGACACATCTACAAACACACGCACCATCATCATCCATCACATCCTGACAAAACAAACTATGCATCACGCACACACACACACACACTCTCAACGCATCGCCCACCATAGCCTGTGACAAAACATAATGAAATATGCGCCACACACACACACTCACACACCATCATCACCCATCATAGCCTGCCAAAACATAATGTTAAGTATGCACCACTGTAATAACATTGTGATTCACCTTGAGAGGTATTACTCGAGGCATGCATTTTGCCTGGGAACAGATTTGTCTGATAAATGTCTAAGTGCATTAGCTGCCCCAGTCGGAGGGGGTCTTGCAGGCAGTGTTAAAGGAGCACACAGCCAGCTGAGCCTCTCTGGCTGTTGGCCAACTAAATAAGTAAGGCCACACCACAGATCCTCCCGGCTCTGATACTGCAGAGCCGCAGGATCAGAGCAGGCAGATCTCACCTGCCGACCCCTTAACGCCTTTACTCTGGGGAGGGGAATTACTGAAGGATTTCTGAGCCATTAAGAGTTAAAGCATTTAAAGTCGATCAGTGACGATGACGTACCGCATGAGCAGCAACAAAGAAAGGGGGCAAATAAATGTTTAAGAGCAAGGACCACAATGGAAATAAGCTTTCCATTTGTCGTGTTATCCTTGATCACTTTGAGACTTCACCTACATTTTTAACACAGGTTCTAAAAATTGTCTGACAACATAAACTAGCTTGGCTGGGATATGCAGGCCCCAAACACCCATCAGATGTAGTCCTAGAAGTGAGATTTCAGTTGCTCTGGATGTGAAAGATAACAACCCCCTCCCCCCACTGAAGCAGGAAATGACTCTGAAGAGATGGAAGTTGTGGTATTTGCTTTTTCCACCTGGGGTGGGAAATTACCCCCCCCCCAAATGTCACATCTGTTACAACCCTCAGACTCCAACCGTAATTTACAATGCAAACGTTTTTCTAAAGGTTTCAAAACTAACCTACATGTCTGTAAAAAAAAAAGCATGGTTTTTAATTTAGAACATTATATATTACATTTTAGATTGAATTTTCTGCCTCCACCCTAAAAAGTAAAAAGGGCTTGGGGTTGAGGTAGAGGTTCTTCAGACTGAAACCACAGGGGAACCCCAGAAGGTTCCTTGAGGCACCCCTTCATAACGGGTTCATAAACACTGACAGCATTTCCACAAAACTCTTCAGGGATATTTTAGTGTAGTGAGTTGAGGTGCTTATTGGCTCCGTTTGGATCTTAGAAGAACCCCCGACCCCACCTGGATCTGATATAAACGAGAATCTGCGCTTGCGTGGCTTTACTTTCCAATATGGAGGGGGAGGGCATGAAAATAGTGAATAAGCAGCTGCAGCTTATTCCACAGTGGATTTCTGGAGAGCAGCCTTACCTCTTTTCTGCATGAAGGTGAAGAGGTCATCCAGAAACTCCTTCCTGTTGGGGTCATTGTCTAGCTCGTACAGCTGAGGGGGGAAACAGAAGCCTGTCACAGATCTATTTATATCTCTGTACAAAGAAAATGCTTCTATGCGTTTGCCCATTGATATTTCATACATAAGACTGGATGTTTCGATAAATGTAATGTCATGAATCATTTGTGTCCTATACTACCCCCAAAAATATATTCTCAGGGGAACTAGTTACATCAGTGTAATTTTATTCTTTAACTTTTATTTATCCAGGGAAGGCTGACTAATCATGCATGTTCTTTGTCAGCAACGTTCTGCTTATGTTCAGCAAAATCACTTCCCTGGGTAAAAGACAAGTTAAAAATATAGTTGCCAACATGTTCCTGCAGCAGTATCAGCAAGACTAAAGTGATTTTGATTGTGATGGCTTGTTGGTTTCCTTCTCGGTCACTTGATGGCCTGTTGGCTCTCTGTGGGTTCAGTCCTAATGCTCTCCAGATCCTCACCTTAGCAAAGTCTCTGGAGGCCTCTCCTCTTCCTCTGCTACTGTCAGCCTCATCCGCCCAGCCTGCACTCCCATTCTGCAACAGACAAGACAGGGAACACAGATAAGGTACAGTACACACACACAGAAAACACAGATGCAAACACACACAGAGTGACTGAGTTTAATTCCTAAACCTGGTATATTCATTTCGGAAAGTCATCTTTACATAAAGTTCATCATTTTATATCTCTAAAATCTAGAGGGTCCAGTGTGTAAAAGTGTTCTCATTAACTTAAGTTACTGACTATCCTTCCAAAAGTAGCATGATTGGTTTTTTTTCCGCACTATGAATCATTTTGTACCAGGAAGCAGTCACATTTTTCAAATGGTGGGTGTCTCATTTCAGAATGAAACTCTTGCTTAGACGTACATGTATTGGTGGTATAGTGGTATAGAAACTTTTGTATGAATTACAACCAGTGATGTAGTGGTAAATAAAAATGTGGCTGAACTATGACCTCCAGTTGGTGATCACCATAAGGCAAACAACTACCAGTATACACATAAATCCAGCTATATTTTCAGAAAAAGCATTGATATATGCTTCAATTGCTGTACAACTGGGTAAACTCTATTCTGCAAACAAAAAGCTGGGTAAACCAACTTACCCTCCGCTGCATCCCTAATTACTACAATTGCCAACATTCTCCAACACAAACAGGCACACAAACACCAACACACACTCATACTCCAAGAATGCATTTTTTCCAGAGGTTGGAGGAGTAACCTCTGGAGTTATTGTGCCCCTGAGCTCCTGTGTCCCCCTCCCCCTTCATCCTCAAACATCTCCATTTGACCTAAACCATCTGCATCTGGGCCTGCCCTGCCCTGCCCCCACCCATGTCTTCCGACCCAGCTGGATACAAGGGCCCCCCATCCTTCAACCTCAACGCAGCTGCGACAGGCGGCCAAGTTCATGGAGTGTAGCTGGCTGTCAGGGGTGGGAGGGCTGGTCAGTAGCCATCACACAGACACACACACACACACACAGAGGCTGATCATGGCTGTGTGTATGTTTGTGAGTGTGTGGGGAGGAGGGAGAAGGGGGGTCAATGGCCCCACAAGATGGGAAGGAAGGAAAATAGGGGCAGAAAGGGGTGCACGGTATGTGCCGAGCTGGAATGTCTCCTAAAGACAAAACCTATAAAAGCATCAGGAATCAAAACAAGATCCGTTTGGAGAGGGACGTTAATAGCTGCAGACTGGGGTCTAGTTTCAGCCGGGAGCCCATTGGTCAGCGGCGACTACGGGGCCTGAAACGAGAGCTGGGAGGGCAAAGGTTGTCAAGGCCCCTGAGAGCAAGTCATTTTCACCCTCTCACTCTCTCTACTTGTAGGGGTTGTCAACATTCATGCTCCCTAAACAAATACTCATCAGCCATCAACTTGCAAACCCCATGCAACTGGTATGTTTCAGCTTAGAGTGGTAAAGGCGTGAAGAATTTTGTTCCAAGGCGAGATATCCGCTATTTGGAAAAGGTGACACCTACTCATACAAAGGGATTCATGCTGACATGAAAATAAAACTCATTATGAAAGAACATTTAGGTTATTAGTCTTACAAAACATTTTTTTCCTCTCAAATTGGCATGAACGGTTTCATTCCAAAATGCAACATTTCCATTTTTGAAGCATTTTGTCATAGTGGTTCATGTCAAATAATTTAAATTCTTCAAAATATAGTGCAAGCATCTTGGAATGAAACACTTATCACACATATCCTCCTTTAAAATCATCCCCTCCAGCTCACTTATCAAAAATACATTTAGCTGTCAACTTCCTTTATCTATGTCATAGAGAATTACAACAGGATCATCATGGCAGGGTCAATGTATAGTACATTTGGAGGCCTTATAGACCTTTGCACACAATTTGACCGCCTTTGTTAACCTTTAACCATTATAAATGATTATAACAGAAGATAATTCAGATTATAGCCATGTATAATCTCACATGTTTGAAAAAACTTTGTAATCGGCACCTTTTATAGATGCTGGATGTTCTCTATTTAATGGCCCAGAGGTCGACGCTGTGCAATCTTACTGACTGTTACCAAATAAGGAGCAATAAAGCTACATGTGAAACACCATCATTCCCATGGTTAGCAGGTCAAGTAAATGTACTTTGTCAGTGAAATTCCACTGCTATGTGGATATTTATCAATCTGGTCATCAATCAATGTTAGCTATAGCCCTATGTGTGTGTGTGTGTGTGTGTGTGTGTGTGTGTGTGTGTGTGTGTGTGTGTGTGTGTGTGTGTGTGTGTGTGTGTGTGTGTGTGTGTGTGTGTGTGTGTGTGTGTGTGTTGTTCTTGGCTGATGAAAGCCTCAAATCAATCCAAACCAAAATCCAACTTTATTTATATTGCATATTTCACACAACAATGTAACCCAAATTGATTTCTCTATGTGTGTGTGTGTGTGTGTGCGTGCGTGCGTGCGTGCGTGCGTGCGTGCGTGTGTGTGTGTATGTGTGTGCGAGGCAGAGAAAATATTCACTGTGAACTTGTCTTCATGTTAAGGGACTGTAAGTCACAACAGTAGAATAAACTTCAATTGCTGGATCACCAACATGAGAAGTAACTGCAGTGGACAGCAGACAGTGGCTGCTGGGTTATTGGCCTCAGTTTGTTAGGGGAACACAAACGTGTTTACACACAACAAACACACACACATATGCACGCACACACACACACACACACACACACACACACACACACACACACACTCTTAGCCTCCCTGAGGGACACTCGGCCTTATGGGAGCACAGGGGTCAAGGTGTTCCTGACATCACCGAGAACAAAGGTCTAAAGTGACAGAACGCCGCTACCCAGTGTCAGACTCTGCTGTAGCTATCTGTTCTGCTTTAACCTAAATTACTTTAATATTTCACCCAGGGATTCAAACACTTTTTCCATGGCAAGTAACCCCCAAACAGTAGATATTCGTTACATTCCTTGGACTCCCATGTGATAAGATTTCATCTGAGGTACCCCTATTTGAGAAGATTTTTTTTGTTGGATATTTATTTGGTACAAATCTGGACGACTGTTGTACTTTAATTATAGAGATAACAGTGGGGAGTGTGAAACCTCAGGTGAGAATAGACGTTCCTATATCATTCTCTCAGTGTCCTATCTTACCTTACATCTTACCCACAGCGACCTGAGCAGGTAAAGGGGAATCCTGCTCTCAGTGCAAATAAGCTCAGTTGCCTCTCATTGCAAACTAGTCGGCCTCTCAGCTCGGTCCAAAAAAAGACATGAAGAACAGTCATTGGAGCATGGAAGCTATTACCCATGGATAGACATGTTGGCTCTTGAATGGGGACATTGGTCAGCTGAGGAATGTTAAAACTATGTTGCTTTTTGACGAGCTAGAGTGGATCCCCGTCGTTTTGGGACCACTCCTTATGATCAGTCACCTCCGCCCCTTCATCACATCCAGCGCTCCACCCAGACTTCTAAGAAAAACAGCAGCAGCAGATTTCCACGTTCCCACACCCTGCCTACATACATGACAGGGTGCTGCAGAGCCTTGGGCTTGTCCCTTATAATTCAATTTGGTGGTTTCAAATAAAGTGTTGACAGTGTTTGTGAGAGTGTGTGTCTGTGTGTTTGTGTATGTGTGTTATAACTGCCATTGTTACTGCAGTAGAGATTTAACTCCATATTGGACGTCCTTATATTATAATCCTTATAATATTTTAACCTTATGTAAATTCAATAGAAGCTATTTAAATAAAGCATTTAACTTGTGTGTGTCTGTGTGTGTGTGTGTATGTGTGTGTATTGTTAATTGCCATTGACTACATTTACTACGTTTACTACATTTTGGAGCCCTGAAACCATGCAAAACCTTTTGAATATTGAATTTAGTGGATTCAAATGAAACATTTGAATTCTGTGTGTGTGTGTGTGTGTGTGTGTGTGTGTGTGTGTGTGTGTGTGTGTTTGTGTATAGGATCTATATATATGTACATGTGTTTAAGCAGCCCACGTTTCTTCCTCTCTCTCTCTTGCAGCCTAATGCTGTTAGCAGGTTTACTGGCCAGGCGGTGGGTGGCTTAATCACATTATGGCCATACGTGACTGACTGGCGCAACGCCAAATCAGGGATGAGAATAAGGTAGTTGATCAGTAGTGAGCTCTAGTTGGTTATCACCAGGGGAGGAGGCAGGCTGTCTGCACGTTGACATACAAACAATACCCCTGTGCCTAAAAAATTGCTCTCTATGGAAGTGGTTTAGTGGGGTCCAAGGGCCCCCTGAGGCCCCTGAGGGTGGCCCAGGTGATGGCCAGCTAAATGAAGCACAGTTTAAATAAAGTATTATTCTGTTTAGTAGAAGTTAGCATAATCAGAGAATGTGTAAAAATGGCAAGCCAGGAGTCACCCTCTCCACTGTTATGTCAGTGCCGACATTTCAGGAAGTTGTGCAATTCTGTGCTGAATCATATCTTCAGAAAATATATATATATATATATATATATATATATATATATATTATATATATATATACGGAGGGTATATTATGCAGACAAACAGCCCTCAACTAGCGCCGCAAAACGAAACAAACAGGAAACTTTTGTCTAGCTCATTTCAGTCAAGTGGCTTGTTTATGACCTGCATTAACAAAACACTCCATTTTGAATGCACCAGGTGTGAAACCCATGTATTTGGACAATGGGTGCATGTGACGCCATCGCTGTGGATTGCAATGCACAACCTTCAGTTTGCAACATGTTGACATTCTTTGCATATCCCTCCATCTGCATTGGACAAACCTCGCAACACGCACATGCCTACTTGAATGTCGATGCATACCTTGGGGGTAATTCAACGCAGCCATTATAGAGAGATGTCTGGAGGAGAGCCACCATTTTAGTGCGGGAGGCCAGGCAAGCCGGAACAGGAAGGGTTAATGGCTGCTGCTTGGGGAGTGGGGGATGGATGGCATTGATTGCTCAGGATGTTGACAGCACTTCTCCAATTTGATAGTGGAGCTGTTATTAGATGAAGAGGCTCGTTCTTAATAAAAGCATCATGTGATTTGCCCTCACTCTTCCAGCTGGGGGGGTGGGGGTGGGTGGGCTGAAGTAGCGGTCGCGGAGGACGGGGAATTTATGTTGTATGAGGCTCACTTTGGGAATCATCTCAGATCATAAAAAGGAGGGAAGAACTGGCTCCTGCAAATTTACACGAGTGCTTTGAAACAGGTCAGCCTACAGCACATAGAGCAGGCGGCGTTGATCCCATTTGAAGTAGGTCATTGTCACACTACAGATAACAGGCTGGCCAACACTGGCTGGACGGACGGCAGAGAAAACAAGCGACACATTGGCTCTTCTGAAATGTGGAGCGGGCCAAAGAACAGTTGTTGTTTTGCAGCCCGCCGGTGTGATCCTGTGAACTAAAGGGGGCCTAATGAACAGAGGCACGTGTCCCTCGCCATATTAGAGCCCTGTTAGCCCTGAGCCATGCCCCTAACCCCTGCCTTTCCACTGTCATGACTCCCTCTGTCCCGCCCTCTGCAGCTCCATGCTGCAGACCACGTCCCCAGGGCCGGGACAGCCATTGAACAGAGGGCCCGATCAATAGCCCTGGATGTGCAAACACGGGGAAGTCCCCAGCCCCCTCCGGACGCAATCTCACAGCACACGTCAATACTCATCATCCTCAGCCATCTACCGCCGTGGCCGGGGAAACTGAGATGAGGGCGGGATCACAGCACCCAGGGTGACCTCACCCCTTCACCTCCAACAGGACACCCTAACTTTGACTAACACAAAGGAGGTTTCCATGGGGAATCCTCACCAGAGTGCAAACAGTCACATACAAAGTGTGTGTAAAGAGCCACACCCATCCTCAGTGAAAACAAAATATACACATGCACATACAAGCAATATCCCTATAGTAACCCTAGGCAGTAAATCATGGGTAAAGAAATGCCACAGTGCTCTCAGCGTGAGCCCTGCCACAATGGACACAGGAGGGAGGGTGACTTCAGTGAAATTCACCGGCATTCCTGTACACCAGTAACAGGACCTCACAATAACAGCAGCGCCCCTCTCATCCCACAGGTACTCTTAACATCTCATTCCCTGACTAATCTTTTCTAGCCAAATTGCTGGCTGTCAAAACAGTTCAGAGAGGGAAATCTTTTAAACAGACACAGCGGCGGTAATTTAATCACAATCAAGGAATGCCACAAGGCCTCCAGCACAATTCTGGATCACAGCCAACAATAGTGATAAATGGCGAGTAGCCAGCAAAGAGGTTACACGCTTCCTTTAATTACCGCTTGTACAGTGCATTTGAGTGAACAAGCCATTACAGCTATTCAAGCTGTACGTTCCTCCTTTTCTGAAATATAACTCCTTTTTACTGTAGTGACCCGCCCTCCAAGAGAGTGATAGAGAGATATAGATAGAGAGAAAGATAAAAAAAAAACCTGAATAAAAAATAGTCAATCTAAATAACTAATCAGAAAAAGTCAATCATTTGCTTTACAAAGTACCAATTTGTGAGAAGGGACTGGGGTCAGTCTTGGATTAAATCAGATTACATTTACAGTAAGCGGGTTTCCTCCCGTGTTGGAGAACTACGGCTGCGCTGATGCCTTCAGTTCAGCCCCCTCCGCTCTGGAAGAAAACGAATCTGCTCCCTCTCAGCATGCCTATAAAAACAAGCATTGCGGGGGGGCTGCGATCTTTAATCCAAATCAAATAATTGGGGCCCTTATCCCGCGGTGGGAATCATTTATAGTGCCTCTCGCTGTGGGGCGGGGGTGAGTGGTGAGGGGAGGGGTCGCTGGGATTGGGGCTGAGCGGATAGCGGCTTTTATCTGCTAACTACTGTAAAGGATCTCATGGTGAGCTGGCCATACGCTACCGTCAACACAAAGGCTCTAGCTAATCGCGATTCCATATGCAACAAGAGGGGAGTGAATCTCACCACCGCTCGGGAACATATGGTGGAATTCCTCCTCAGACACAGATCCAGCCCCGATTCTCTGCTCTCATTAGTTACTATGGAGCATAAAAAAAAGCTCATATATCACATGAGAGCAGGCCGGCAGAGTGCGGGACCCGGGGGCCTGCCTGCATCTGAGTGTCCGGTCATGTTGCTGGAGGTTGGAGGAGATTTCTTGCTCTTGGGGAACAGACAAAGTGGCGGGGACAGGGAGGGCTAAACGTCCAGGGGCAGAACGTGTCGCTACCTGCCCCGGCCTCGGAGGTGCTGCACCTCTAAACAGGCCTGTGAAAGGCAGGCCCCCGGGCTAGACCACCCCTCCCTCCATTAATCACTCCAATTACAGAGCTGAAAGAGAGAGAGAGAGAGAGAGACAAACACAGAGAAACAGACCGACGGACAGAAATAGAAAAAGAGATGCAGGCAGATAGACAGACCGACCCAGAGGAAAAACTAACATAGAACATAGCTAACTTTTTCACCTCGTCCTGTTTCACACTCAGAGAGAGAGATCACACTGTAGCCAACAACAAAGACCTGTGTCTGAGAGAAAGGGGTGGATCTGCATATTTAGTTCCTGGGTAAACATGTCTGTTGGTGACTAGCAAGTCTGGTTTGCCAAATAAACTGACTGCATTTGTTCAGCTCCAGCCCTTTCACCAAGACACCACATTCCACAGGCAGAGGCCCCATCCCCCATTACACTGGCTGGCCCCTTTCGCTGCCTCACACAAATGCAACGTTTACAGGCTGGCGTGGCCAGAAGTTCACACTCATTGGTTCAAAGACCCTTTCACAGGCAGAGCAAACATTTTAGTGAATCACATCTGTGCCACTACATACAGTACTCCATAAGTTAACCCTTTCTGGGAGCTTTGCAGGAGCATGAGAAGCTAGGCCTCAGAGCCTAGATTTTCCAACCAAACTATGCACAGACTTGCATGGGGCCCCCCGGTGCCCCCTCACGGATAATTTGATTTGAGGCCATTAGTTTTGCTCTGTGGAGTGTACAGTAACAGATTTTAAGTAGTCTCCAATATGTAAAGAACCGATCGATTCAGGAAGACACAAATTCAGCTCAATTACACTCTCAGGGAAATAACGAGGGTTCTTCAGAGCTAAAATAAACCACTCGCAAGTCCACGATAAAAACACATTTGCTCCCATTCAAATGAAGGCCGCTTCGAGCAAAAAGCCGCACCGCTCTATTCAGGTCAAAGCAGCTATTAGCCGTTTCTCCTGGGTTAAAAGCTTTGGCTAAAAATACCTTGCATATCTCACATCTTTCAAAGAGCAACCATCCACTTCACCCCCATGCTAATGGCAGCTGGAGACATCACACAGACCTGATAGGCCTTTATATACATTCTCATTATGCTGACAGCCAGGGGAACTCGATACATTCACAGATCAACAAAAAGACTCCACTGCTATTAAGACACATCACATCTAATTACATATGAAATGACAGAGGTCACAACGCCTGCAGTCAGATGGGAAAAGGACTTCTTTGTCTGGTGTGGTGGTGGTGGGGAAAGGGGGAGGAGGAGGGGGGGCGGGGGTATAAACCAGTCCCCTTATTCTCAGGGTTTTTGCTCTCCGTCACAGGAGTTAGTGTTATGACTATCTCTCTGAATCTGCTGTATCAAATGTTCAACCCATAAGCACAATTCACAGCTTTCTGCAGGGCCTAATCGATAGGGACCGATTTCCCCGTTCAGGGCCAGAGGGTATCTGTTTCCTCTCAGCTAGCGTTAAGTGTGCGGGGGCATTCCAGCTCTGACAGGCCAGCACCCCCCAGGGAGCCGGGCTGGGATGGTGCAGCCCGTCACGCATCTGGAGCTCATCTCCAAGGGACCGACAGGCCGCTACAGCTCTACTGGACGCTCCCGAGACGGCTGCATGGAAGGGGGCAGAGACGCACGAAAAAGGGAAACGGGAAAGAATACACCGACAGGATATGCTTTCATAGATTCCCATCCAAACCCGTGTATTTTTAAGTCATTGGTAAACAAAATAATACAAGAAATTTTAATGATGCCCTGAGGGGAAATTGGGTTGCAGTAAATAGTAACAGGATGTAGCACTAGAAAAAAAAAAGAGAATATAGAAAATTAGGAGTATTTAACGCAACTGAAAACAATCCATACAAGAATGTAATATGTGGAAAAGTACCAGTCAAAGTATTAAAACAAAAGTCAACTACAGCATCATGAGGGTGAGCAAAACAGCAGTAGGTAATTCAAATATACCCAGGATGTCACATACATCTAATCGAATCAAAGCATCTATTTTGAAATTGTTGTTGAGTGTAAAATGCAAGTAAGTAATAACTGTGTGATGCAAACAAGCATTAAGAGACCCAGCAAGCAGCAGGACGGCCCATGTGTATCTATAGTTTCATACAGGAAGCAAATTAGATCAGCCAGACTATCTCGTATAAGAAGGGCTGCATTGAAGTGGTTTTCATTCCGGAAGTGGGACTTCTTCAATATTCAAATGTTGACAAACGCAGGGCATGAACATGTTCTCATTCAAGAAAGAATACTCGATCACTACCAAATGATTTCCAGAGTTTCCCTAGAGTCCATGACACTCTTTTTACACATCAAGAAACACGACTTATTGTGTTGTCTGAGTCTTTTTTTTTTACCTCAATTCATATTGGAGCAACTTGAGGAGGAAGACAAGGTGAGACATCTGAATATGCACCAGGGGATATTTACTAAACCCAGTTTAAAAGCACTGGCTGTGTTGTGTGTTATATACGCTTTATGTCTACATTCTGGATCAGGCAGTTTAAGAAATGACATGATATCCAGCAGGCAAATCATTAAGCTTAAACAAACCTGATATTTACATTGCTCAAAGCCCAAAGATGAGGAAACTCATTCAATGCTCACTTTATACTACAGTGCACTGCAGTTCAGTCCATAAACGGACATTACAGAAGTCCAGTATATAAGATTAGATTAGATAAAACTTTAATGATTCCCATGGGGAAATTGGCTCGCTGCAGCAGCAGGGAATATGATATAGATAACAATAAAGCACATAGAGAGTACTGAAGGCAATACAACTAGTAATTATAGCAAAAGAACATATTGAGAACAACAAGACCAATAAATGAATAGACATACAGCGTCTTTGTTGACAGATTTACAGGTGTTTGCATAGTGGAGGGTTCCTATTTACCCAAGCAAAAACAAATTTAATTTAGCTACTATGATAGTTACATGGTATTATAGAACAAGCAGTTTCAACCAGGCAATGTGTGGGTAAAAGATGTGCTCTAACCATGCTGATAAATCCCATAAAGCACTGCTGGTTGTGCTTTATTGGTTACTTTGCCAAACTATGTAGTAACCATGGAGCAAGCAGTGCACATGCATTGGTAACTGTTGTATAAAGGCAGGACCTCATACCATTTGAAGTGTTTGATTCCAAAATGAGATATCCAATACTTGAAAAAGTGATACCAACTCTTACAAAATGATTGCTACTAATGATGAAAGAATCAAAACAAGTTATATCACTTTTCGAGGAGTAGTAGTTGGTTGACAAAGACCTTGGTTGACAAAATCATAATACTTTTACGGTTTGTTTGGAATAAATATAAGAAGGTAGAAGAAATATAAGAAGGTGCAGTCTAGATGTGTCTTTATTATCAGTTTGTTGAGCCAGTGGCTACGCTGAGTGCAAAACACCAAAGCAAAGACTGATTATCACCAAAGGTGTCACCAAAATCAGGAAGAACAAGAATTATAATTTTTGCTTCAGGCAATATTATCCTTTTTTTTTACAACAATGGATATATAGCATGAAGAAGTGGAAAAAAGGACTCTTCTTGTACGTAAGCCTTATCTGCACCCCCTCCTCTCTCTCCATACTAGATAGAAGCCAAGGCAGCGTTCCTCCACTGGGTTTGATGGATATACAGCAATTGAAGTGAAAATATAGACTATGACTTGAAGTTCATCGCTGATCATCTCCAGTATGTAAAAGCGTTATGTTGTCAACCAAGGAGTTTAGTTACATAGTTTCCTTCAAAAAGTATTCAAATTTGTTGTAATTTTGTACTTTCAATCATTTAGTATGAGTTGGTATTTTCCAAATGATACTTCTTATTTTTAAACAAAAGTCTTCAAATGAACTCATCACATATTAAAACCAGCCTCCCTCTCCGTCCTGATGGAGCTTCTTTCAGGTTTTCTAATCACATTTATTTGGGGCAGGAAAACCTGAGATGTCTTTGTTTGACCAGATGGCTGGCTAATCAAGACTGACTCCGCTGGGGGTTGGGGCATCCCAAATCTACCACTAATATTATTGAACCATGTTCCACAAGTATAGGCTGGTGTTTGTTAGCAGCCTGTGATCTGTTAGACAATATGTAAATGTCAGACAGTCTGTTCTGCTCAGCAAGTGCTGACTGACACCTGCACCTAGGGCGTATTCAAATATTTTTTATTGTAGTCGAGTAATTAAATGTACAGGGCTTTAGAAAAAAAATGATATTCAAATATTCACTGCAAGATACTGAAGGACACCGTCCAATGGAGTTATGTTTCTGATAATAACCTCCACATCTCTGGCTACATTGAAGGACTATAATAACCTATATTCATTGCAGTCCCACCCTTAAAGCCCTGCTGTTAATAATTCAATTTTCTGTGCCACTCTTTAATCATTTACTAACATGGCTTTTGAAATTATCGACTGCAGCTGACATGGTCCATAGTACTATTCTCAATGTGATTGTCTATTAACCAGATCAGCAAAAGGTCAGAGCCTGATGGGTTTTTTTTTTTCCTGAAATGTGATATTGCGGTCAACTGTTTATTTAGCTTGTTTCATTCAATTACATTTCTGCATCTTAAGCACACTGACAGATAAAACACACTATTTCTGAGAAACTCTCAAAACATTTTAACTGGAAAGAAAGGATAACTAATGTCTTAGCAACAGCAGGTCAAAGAACACATTTCTTGTGGCACATTTAATCCAAAAGAAAAACTAATAATTCAATATTTTTCAGCATAGCTCTACAGTTCAATACAGCTAAAATAAACAACTTCACTACAAACAGGACAGTACACATGCTGAGGAGAATAAGCTTTGTTTTTCGATGTGAAGCTGTGTGTACCGTAGCACAAATCTATCATACATACATATTCTAGGATTACCACATTTGTTACATCTACTGTTTAGCCTGTGGCTTTTACAGAAGCACTGCTTACTATTGGTTGCTTGTAATGACCATGATCCAGGAAGTGTGAAGCCTGTTATACTGTTGCTCTCACTGTAAATCACTCTGGAAAGAGCGTCAGCTAAATGCCTTGAATGTAGAATAAATGTTGGAAGCTGAGCGGAGAACACACTGCTTTTAGTCTAATGTGACGTTTCCTTGACAGCAGCCAGAAGTTTTTCTTTTTTTCTTTCCTCCCTCGTCTGCCGGTGGCCGCTGCTTCCAGGCACACGATTACGCTCAGCTTATGTGTGAAGACTTGGCAGACGAACAACCTAGCCGCATGCTACTATAAACTACATAGGATGTTGGCAGGCAGCGCAGCTAGTGTGCAGACAGACTGACAAGCAGGCGTGCTATAGCGAAACCTCCTTCACCTCGCTCTCCTCTGGATGGCTTTGTGCCAGGCTCCAGTCAGCTGCTGTGTTTACCCAAGGGCCTTTGACACAGTGGTCCAGTTAGCACCTACGGGCCCCTGACACTGGGCTGGAGCTCAGCCAAAGCAGTGGCGGGAGACGGCCAAGAAAGCCACTAACAATAGACCAACACCTCTCACTCTTCACCTCCACGCCTCCTTGCTCCCCGCTGCCCGGCCCTTTCAACAAGGAGCATGGCTGGGGTCAAGATGGCCTTGGGCTGCACAATTAACAGAAAAACAATCCAAAATCCAATATTTACTACTGCAATTTCCCCATTGCAAGAAGATGGGATTTTGATAAATATGTAAATGTCTGTTTTTCTGTTCTCTAACGCTGATTGATACAACACAATAGTGATTCAATCTATTTATAGCACTCTGTTACATCACCAACAGCAGCCAATTGTAATAAATTAACAGGTGATTATGATCAAATGACAGATGTTTTCTCCAACCTATGCTCATATTCTTTGCAGCACAAATATCCCAGTTTCCCCCAAGGGATCAATAAAATTAATCTTATCAAATTGACAGTTGGAGAAAATATGTAATTACACAGATTTGGCAAATCAAGCAATGGCATCCAATCTTCCAATTGTGCAGTCCTGTATGGGGATTTTAACACCATGGACCACTATTGTCTCTAAAAACTTGACCCAGACCATCATCACTGATGATAAAAAGTCACTTTGCATGGAGTCAGGGAGATGACATCATCAGAATACCTTAAATCCTTCATGCAAAATGTAAATTTGCATAACAATGTAACAACGCAGATTTGCACCAGGGTGTCCCATGCAGGAAACCCAACATCTACCCGTCCCCAGCAATACTGTGCTACACCAAGTTTAGGATTTTACATTATAAATGGATAATCAAAATCCCTTTAATTGCCAAGTACAATAAATGCAAGGGAATTTATCTAAAGACAGTGAAAATGTAGAGACTCACAGTATATAGAGACCACACACAGTACAAGGACACCAGGGCCTCACATACTGTGCAAAGGGTCAGTGCAAGACATAGTACGGACAGTAGACTATACATATCACTCTGCATACATACAGCTGGCCTGTATGAAACTCCAGGAGACTTTGCTCAACAGTGTCATATGACCTATAGGCTCTCTTTCCCTGCAGCTGCCAAAGGCGTTGGTGGATGTCTTTGTTTCATTCAGCCATTTCCCCTCCTCTGTTTGCGTTCATTAAAGAGCAGGTGTTGAGATATGCTGAGTGGGAGTGGTCGTAAAGGACGAATGGAACCAGCGTTGGGGGGGGGGGGGGGGGGGCTGTGGTTTCACTACCAACTGATCAGATTACAGCAGCCATCAGTAGCTCGGTTTCCATTAGAAGCAAGGAAGTCAATCCTCCAGGGTCGATTTGGGAAAAAAAAAGTGTGACAACCCTAATGGACATGCACCATTTGCATTTAAATGTGAGAAGTTTTTGCCTTTCAATTCAATTAGATGGAGAGGAGCAGTGTGGCCCTAAGTGACGATGCGCATGAGGAGTGATCCAAAGAGTAATTTGCATGGTGTCGCAGGAGCCATTACCTAAGCTTGACTCATACAAAGGCAAGACGACCTTGTGCTCACAATGGTGATGGCTATACATGGTGGATGAAAATAAAATAGGTCAGCTGAGTTGGGCAACACATCTATGTCATTATAGAGGTTAGGCTAGATAAAACACAAACATGCACCAAACCACCATGCAAATCACTAAAGAACATGGACAATAAAACCACAAAGGAAATGGACTTGCCAGCTTGGCAACGACTGCATTATCAAACACAACCATCTCTCGGAAGGAGCTAAAACCATGAGCAATGGGGAGAGTTGAAGTATGATCTAGATGACGACAGCTAAAGATAGATAGATAACTAAATACTACAAATGAAAAGAGGAAGAAAAAGAAGGAAGAAAAGAGATGCTGGATTTAAATCAGGCATGACGCTAGTAGACCTAAATATAATCCTTATCTGTATTTAGATCACTGTGGCACAATCAGTGGGTGCACAATCAATACAAGCCATTAATAGATATAAATGTGACATTACCACAGCAGCTGAAATCAACAGATTTAATCTTCAACTACGCAAGTACTACAAATACTTTAAAGCACGACATTTTAGACCACAGACCTCCATGCGATAAAGGCTTCGTCCAAATTACTTACATCTAGGACGTTTTTGTGTATAGGAGATAACAGCTGAGAGAGTGAAACCTCTGATCAGATTAGTCATTCTTACACTTTCGTACTGTGCTAACTTCAAGCGTATTAAATAACAGTGAAATTGAACTATTGCTAATTTTGCTGCGGACGCCCTCAAGGACTGAGGGTCTCTGAACTGAACTGAACGCCCTTTAACTTAACAGACGTAAAAAACCAGTGGCCCTGTGTGCGGATGGTAGAGTCATCATGACAGACTAGACGCTGCCAATTAGGAGCAGTGTTTGACCGGGCCGCGGTGTGGTGGAGGTGAGGGGGACTCTGGACCCTCCATGAGGAGCCTCCTCCTGCCTTCCAGCAGCAGATGTGCCCTTTGGGACTCAGACAAATAAAATAAGTGTCTCTGCCTGCACCAGCGGCCCTCCCCTCCAGCTCCTCCCATTCAGGCCCTTTTGCTTTTTTCTTTTACAGCCCCTGCGACACTGAGTGAAATGAATTAAAGGATCACCAATCAGGGGCCTGACTGCAGCACGGACATGCTCCCACCCCCCACCCCCCACCCCATCACCCCCCCGTCTCTTGTTGGGAGCCCCCGGTGGGAATGCTCACTGTTTGAAGAGTTAACTCTTTAATTCCGTCTGGAATGTTTCCTCTGGGTGGGGCTGTGTAGTGTGTTGAGACAGACCAATAACCCCTCTTCTCCTTCCACAACATCTCCTCCCCCTCCCCCCTTCATCTCCCTACTAAATTCAATACCTCTATTTCTGGGGCTGGAGGAATCTTCCACACTTGGCTGTTAGGGGCAGGACAGCACAAGCTCGGCCAGCGCAAGAAGAAGCCAGGTCTATGCCAGCGTGATCAGACTGTCATCTTAGATTGCTCCAACAGAAGTCCAAGCCTCCTCTATTTCATCCGCTGTTAAAGGGCTGCATGCTTTGGGTTTTTGATATATGTTATGATCGCAACTATTAAATCATAATTATTAGTCTTTATGATTTGAGGAACAAATTTATTCCACTTCCACTTTTGATATCTCACATCAATACCCTGACTATTTTCAAATACAAGGAATATTTCCAATGAAATTAAACTCAATGTAGATCATGTAGAATTTCATGAAACTGACATTGCGAAATCCGATTACACATGACTAATCGTGCGGCTCTGCAGGCTCTCATTTGTTTCCATACCGACACAAACTAAACATGCCGTAACAGTTGGGCTACATTAAGCACGGAGCAGTCTCTATCAGAAAAATGCCATTAAAGAGGCCGTCCAGAGCTAAAAGCCCAGTCGCCTCCATCCAGCCCGGCCAGCCGAGGCCTGCTGTTAATGAGGCAGAGCAAAGGTTCACACAGCATTGAGCTACAAACATAAACTGAAAAATCCCGACAACGCACCATATAACTGAATATGTAAACACTAGACCTCAGCTTAGTCTGTTCAAGGAGTTACAAATGTTACACTACCAAAATCCAGTTTAGGAAAACAGTAACTTTGAGAGTTCAGCACTTAATGAGAAGACAGGGAATAAACGTATTAATTCTTACATGAAGTGCTCCAGGTATGAACTCTGTGGATTCAAAGAAACACAGCAAAATGTTAACCCCAGAGGCTGCGTCACGTTATGCATTTAAGATGAAAGCTGCTTTAGTTTGACAAATGTATGACATGAGAATAAGGACAGAGAGAGAAATAGCCTGCCAGCCATGGTGCTAAAAATAAAGCTGGAATCAGACACCTTTAGCCAGCTTAATCTGCATTGAGATCAGTGTTGTAGTAAAGCGGCCAAATTTGGAAATGAGGTTAGCCATTTAGTGTCCAGACCATTAATCACAAATGCCATTAGTAATAGCATTTTTCAGTCATGAAGTCATTTCACATGACAAATGCAGGCCCTGATGAGGGACTAAAGAGATTCAAACGTATAAAATGGCACCAAGAAGAAAAACTACAAAAGCTGAGGGTCCCCTGTGGGTCAATGGGACATTCAGCAATTTAAGTAAAGGTATCATGAATACTCCACAAATACATGTAACAAGAAAATGACTTATTGTAGGTGAACACTAATTTTTCAAGACAAATACCGCTTCAATAGATACACGCAAGGTCAAGGACCCCCATTTGTGATTATTTTGTTCCAGGGACCCACATCTGAGAAGCATTTATTATCCGAGATGTGATTTATTACAGGATTCAAACTGTCTGTACTGTAGGTGGAGAGATAACAGTGGGGAAAGTACAGCTTTGGTCAATCAAGCCATCACAATACATTTTCTCATGCTGCTCATTGTCTAGCGAATAAAGAAATAGAGACATTTAAGTATTTCTAATTTTTCAGTACAGTTCCACTGCATTAACAAAATATGCTAATGACCTCATTACAAATTCACAGAATTACTACAACAGCCTTTTAAATAAAAGGCACTACGAATGTTCTTGCTCTTTGTTCAATTGACATGCATGTTTCACATTTTGACACGCTTTGCCAGGCAGTGTAATTGATTTCAGCATTGTGATCATTTCCACTCAAACCAAGCTCAATTTTCCAGTTACTGGAATATTATTGTTGAGAGATGGAAATAAAGCCATTAATAGCTCACTGGCTAGAGCATGGCATTGCAATGTCAGTGTTAGTGGTTCTATTCCCTGTGTAGCTCAATGGGTAAAGCAAGGTGCTAACATTGCCAGGGTTAGGGTTCAGTTCCCACTGGGGCCACCCATACTAAAAATGTATGTACTCATGGTAAGGCACTTGGGATAAAGCATCCACCAAATGGCAGACCTTATGTTGTTTCAAATACTAATTAAGACAATACAGGTCTTTATGTTAGGTACACACTCCTGTTTCTTATTATGAGTAAGCGCCGCAACACATTTTAATGGATCTCCTTTTGACCTCCATTTGAAGGGTTTTGGACAAACAGGGTTCTGACTGTAACTCCAGCCTTATTACATCAGCATAACAGGAAGTCCAGTAAACCGATAAGCCTGGCTCAAACGGAATAAGACAAACTAAACCATTTAAAACCCACTGACAGTTGTGGCATGTGAGACGCCAAACAAGAAGTTTCGGAGGGCAGAAAGCGGATCAGGCTGGAGTCTCCAGCTGTGTGAGGCACCAGGCGGCGGGGCCTCCTAGCTCCCACCGCAGCATCGCGCAGAGATACGGTGGGATACGCTTCTCACACTTCCAGCGGCCCTCCCAACCACACTCTAGCGGTGGGCCGATGCATCAGGGTACATTTGTTCCACATTCCACTGTCAAAATGCATGAGCCCATCTGCTAAATACAATGTCCTCCTCATTTATCATAAATGAACCATAAACGAGGCCAAACATTCCTGCCTCTAAAAGCTCACACACAATCGGCATCGATCTCTGCGCTGCAGCCGTGCAGCTCCCCACTTCCTGGCTGATGCGTTGCTGGGGCGACAGCTAAATTATGCAATAGCATTGGCTCAAACAAACAGGTTTCGATGCCTGGGCAGCAGCGGCAGGGCTCAGGGGTTAAATGATGTGATGAGAGTCTCTCTCTCTGTCTCTCTCTCTCTCTCAGCTTAGTCACCATTCTACCTCTGTGATCACAACAATGCAAATGAAGACTTGCTCTGCTCTGTTCGCTGCCTCCATTTTGTCTCATTTGTCAGGAGGCAGAGGTGCATGGGAATAAAGAGCGTGCGAACACAACGAAACTGGTAAACCGGTGAAACCAAAACCACCACAGCCACCACCAACCCACCTGTAGCCTGCCCTAGAAGGCTTCTCAGTTACAGCACTGTACAACGGCCAGCTGAAGTGTTGCTGCCGCTCCCAGTGGGACCTAAGACACAACCCATGGTCTCCGGGCATGATTAAAACTCTATTAATCACACAGGGATTATCAGGGGGAGAGGAGGGGTGTGTGAATGTGTGTGTGGGGCCGGGGGGAGGAGCGGGGGAGATTACAGGGGTCACCCAGCCTCTGTCCCGCTGCGGCGGAGGCCAGAGTACCGAGGCCGGCCGGCCAGGGCCAGTTGACCCTCCCCAGCTCTCTCTCCACGCGACGCCTTTGTCCGTCCCCTTATTTGACAATTATTTACTCTGCTGTTTAGGGCAGGGCCGAGGTCACCGCACATACATCACTGACACAAAAACACTAGCTACCCGTGTCTGTCCACCCCCATCTGACCTGTATGATCCCTCACCACTCATACACACTCCAAACACTCATGAGTACAGTACTCCAAGATGGGCTAATCAAATGCTTGTTCGAGTGTTGCTGGGTGAAGATCATTACAGCCAATAGATCTATGTGTTACATTATTACTACAAAGATGTATCCTGGTTCTTCTTTGTCATATCTGCGACATGTTGCACATGTTCCATCTGTTGTCTGGGTGCTGTGACTCTGACCCCTGCACTCCTTACCATTAGTTGCTTGTAATGTTTGTAATCTAGGAATTTAAGTTCATTCTTCTGTTGCACTCATTGTAATTTGCTCTAGATAAGAGTGTCAGCTATATTCCTAAAATGTGTCCCTCTATAGCTCAACAGATAGAGCATGGCAGGGTTATCGGTTTGTTTCCTACTAGGGCCACCCATGGCACACTTAGTACTGTAAGGCACTCTGAATAAAAGCCTCCACCTGACGGCATTGCCTACATAAAATGTAAATGTTAATGTAAATGTTCTGCTGTACAGCCACTTTAAGCCAGTCATCCCATCGCCCCTCTGCCACTGCTTTTAGAACATAATAAATGTACTCCCCCCCACCATTATGTGGGGACGGTATTTGCGGCATCTGCCGGGCTTGTCTCTGGCCTCTCGAAGACAATGACATCAAAAAAAACAGTTCCCCTGCCTCCACTGTCCCCCTCCCCCTACAGCGGTGCAACCTGAAACTGCCTGAAGAGATGAGCCGTCATTAAATACTGCAGAGCTGACATAATGACAGGAAAGATAAAAGAGAGGAAACAAAAAAAGGCCAGACCAATTCTCGTCCCATAATGCCTCCCCCAACCCCCAGGCTCAGCCCGCCTCTCCTAATAAAAGACACTGGGCCACAGATAGGGCCCTGGTCAGCTACAACTTTGCTGCTCTGATCTTCTGTTCTGACACAAGGTTCACACAAAGCACGGCCACCTCGCAGAACAATACCACCCCTCTCTGTCTGACACCTTTGGAAACAATAAGCAGCCTAAACAATGCAGTCAAACTCCACTGCATTCACTTTCCACTGTGGTACAGTGATGTTCTTGATAACCTCCGGCTGCTCTGGCCGACCGGCAGATCCCCGTGAGAACAGAGGCTGTTCTTGATCCACAATAATAATAAAAATACTACTGCTACCACCGCTAGTACTCCGCCTCCTGCCACTATACTACTGCCTGCTCTCAGCGTCTCTGTAATCCATGGCTCACTCTGCTTGTCATTTCTGAGCTTCCCTGTCAACCATCACCCCTGCACTTTATAAATAGACAGTAATAAAATCCTGGCACATGATAGTCCAGCACCCTCAGCCCACTGATCAGCCACACATACGTCCTCTGACACGGCCCACTCTTGTGCAACTAAGGCTTTTTATATCACCCAACTGCTGCTGGGCTCTCTTCAAGCTGCTACTTCCCTAGCGCTGATGCTAAACCACATGGAGCCCGGCTTGGCTCCCAGTTAGCATTCCAGCATTCTGTAACACTGCGGTGAGGCAATATTTACCTTCAAGGGAAAGTGCACTTGGCGCGCAGCCGAAACTCTTGAGGGGGGCGTAAGGCGCTGCTACTGTGCACTACCTCTAACCCTCCCATCCCCCACACCCCCCCCCGAAAGCCTCGTGCTGACCCGGCCAACCACCCGCAGCCTTGCAGCAGCAGCCCTGCCCTGCCTGACTCCGCTACCTGGATCAGGGCCAAACCAGAGCCTGAGCGGAGCGCCGAGAGGGACCGAGAGTGAGGGAGAGACACACACACACACACACAGAGAATGAGAGCGCAGAGCGAGAGAGTTAGTGAGCGTGAACGCATTGCGCCCCAGCCTGGCCCACTGCCAGGACTCACTTAGGAGGATTTTTAGCCACAAAAGCCAATGGGCGGTCAACCCTCCACAGAGATTTGAAGTGTCTCACAAAGATACCGCTTGAGAGGTTGTGCCACGGCCAAGATTATGCCGTCGCTCACAGCAGGGGGCCGGGCTGAGCAATCAAACAAAACACAAGACGGAAGAGTGGATAATAGTGAAAGGCATTTCCTCTCCTGGTGACACTAAACGACAGAGGGACATCTGTGTTGTGATTACACAGCTCTCTGTTGACCCGCTGCATTTAAGGAGAGATAGCACAACTTTGATGCCAGATTAGGGGCAGCAGAGGGGAAATCTTCAGAGATAATGTCCAAAACTTTTTCAGATGGGGCAGTTCTGCTTTTTCATAAACATGTCAGGCAGACGACTTTGAAAAGACACATGGTTTAGAGGGGTGTGTTTTGAAGACATAACTAGGAACAGACCAAAACAGGAATTGATGTAATAAGGAGGAAACGGTTTGGCAGGAAGCCAAGGCGGCACGCTAACCTGTTTGAAGTGATCGTCGTAGCTCCAGTCGGCCTGTCCGTTGGGGGAGGTGGCGGAGTGGGGCCCTGCAGGAGACAGGCCCTCGTCGGGTTCCTGCTTCACTCTGACGGGGGGCGACGCCGCCCGCTGGGGGGCCGACGCCGCGTAACTGGCGAACGGACGGGCCGGGAAGCGGGAGGCGCTCTGCTGCAGAGCGAGGGTCTGCTTGCGGAGGAACTCCAGGCCGCTGGCGCTGCTCTCCTCCTCGTCGCTGCCCTCATCCCCCTCCATCATCTCCTCGTCGTCGTCGTCGTCCCCAGAATCCCGGCCCCTGTCCTCCTCGTCCTCTCTCTCCGAGTCCACGCTGCTCTGGTTGGACACCCGAGGGGGCAGCCCTCCGCCGGGGACCCCGCCAGCCAGGCCCTTGCCCATGAAGCTGGCCCCGGAGGCCCGGGCGGCCGCCAGGATGGCCTGCTGGGCGGCGACCTGCTGGGCGTACATGATGTGGGCCTCTCGCAGCCTCCTCTCCTTGCGCTCCATCTCCAGCCGGGCCTGCTGCTGGCGCTGGAGCTGCTCCATCACAGCCTCCAGCTTCATCCCCCCTGTGGAGCCGCCCTGAGGAAAGGCACTCCCCACGCCGGGCTCTTGAGACATGCTGGGCTGTGGGAGGAGGAGGAGAGGGAGGCATGGATGACCAACCATAAACTGAAATCTAATTACCCATTAGATCTGGTTATATAGGATCAAATGACATCACCCTAAATCAAAGCTAGAAGGGAAACAAAACTGTGGCGAACATGAACACAGCATCCGGCCACCACTATTTTCATTTAGTTGATGTAGTAAGCTTGCTAAGTTGTAACTCCTTTACTCATTCACTTGAGTCAGTGTTTGAACCAGGCTACCCTTAGTTCAGCCCCACTGAGGCAAAAGTTAGAAAATCAGCATCATCACAGCAATAAATCTGAACTAGATTTGCTGATATAAACAGTTGAACTGGTGTATATACTATGGTGGCGCAAGTTATAAACATTTGCATCTAAAGTAAGTCTGCGAGTCTAAACACACAGACGTGGGCATGTGTGAAAGCAGAAACAATGCAGCAGCATTAGGCAGGAAAATTCACTAACAGTGTAACCAATATAACCAGGCTCAACAGCCTCACCAAGTACACAAGTCAAACCTTACAAAAAGGTAGAATAATCCTATAACACATTTTAGAAGGATACTACACAAATATCACAAAACTCATATCATGCAGCCACTATAAGTAAAAAAAAATACAAAAACAGAAAATGCTATAGTAAGAAAGAAAAAATACCATAAAGTATGATAAGGTCGCTATAAACTCACTAGTGAGTACCACAGACACACTGTAAATCCCTAGGAATAGCAATAGGAATATTACAGGTTATTTTTTTTCCATTACGCAATGCTGATGCAAGTTTGAACGTTGTTATCAAAGCAAAGTATGCATACTTGAGTAGCCTTTTACGCCTTCAAATAGCCTCCGGTAGAAACCAGTGATGTAGTGTTAAGTAAAAAGTAGGGTAAACTGACCTCCAGTCATCATAAGGCAAACAACCGCCAGTAGAAACACAAATCAATTAGACTGTCAGAAAAACATTAATTTATACCCCTCTCCCTGAAAATGCCCTGTGCACACAGCCTATAACTTACCATCAGTAGAAGTATGTAGCCCTAGTAAGTTTCAGAAGGATACTATACGAACACCACAGTAAAACTATAAACGTTATGTAATATCCTATAGGAATACTATAGTGATACCATAGGCGACAAAAATACCATCAAGCACCATAAGGTCACTATAAACTCACTATTGAGTGCTACAGACACACTGTAAAACCCTACAGGGATATTAAAGTGTATTTTATCTTAGGGATGTCAGCCTAAAATGGTGAGTAAACTATTCCACAATTTAAAATGTGGATAAAGTGAGTTTAAGGTGTTTTTTAGCCTCGACTAAATCCCTGGCAATGATAGGAGAAATAAATTAGGACGCCAAAGCGGAGTCACAACTCACCATTTGCGCCTTGCTGCTGCCGGAATTGTCCACCATCCCTCCTTCCTTGGGTTTATCCTCCTTCTTCCCTCGTTTCTGGCACTCTTTCAAACACTTGTAAACACACGCACACACACACGGGGAGAGAAATACTGTGCATGCACCGGAGATTTCAGTTGATCCGCCCGGCAGGAAGGCGCAAAATGCTCTCTTCTACGCGACCTCTCCAAATTTGGTTGTATCGGTTTCTTTTCTTTTCCCAATTTTTTTTTCCTTGTTTCCTTCTTTAATAGAAAAGGGGACCGACAGGAAAATGGTCCGATCTCATATCTCGGAAAGCGTTGAGGTAACTCCCTTCACTCGTTTTTTTTTTTTTTTCCTCCCCTTCAATTGACACCCCCCGCCCGGGCGCACAGCAGCATTAGGGCCCGCCCAGCGACAGCAACAAGTCTCACAGCCTTTTACTTTATTCCATTTTTTTACTTTAATCCGTTGTTGTACTTGTCATTTCAACTTTGTTTTGCGTTTTAGTATTTTTGTTTATTTATAAGGATATTCAATAAATAACTAACAATAAAAGTAGATACAGCATACACAGTAGCTAGGGGTGCATCATATTAACCTTAAAGAAAACATTCATCAATTTCACAGCATTCTTATTGCATTGTACTTATATAGTGTCGGATATCCTGGTAAAATATCAAGAATAGCCTTTTAAATGTAAACATGCATTTATGAACATGTACTGTATCCATGAAAATAATAAAATATACTCAAAGAAACTATAAACAAAATTCCAGAGTTGAGTTTCATGATGGCTGAATACTTACACCCCATGCAAAATGCAACGAGACCATCACAGCCCCAGATGTCTTATTAATGGAGGATAAAAGGCTCTCAATGCTATCTATCCAAACACTTACCTGGACAATACACAGGGCCTGTTGCTGCATTGAAAAGGATGACAACAGGCCAGCTCGCTCTGTATTATTATATTGATCAAAGCTACATAACGTGATAATCATGATACTGAACTGTGTAAATCAAATAGGACAAAAACCCAATGTCAGATTGCATAATGAGGTGCTAAAGGTGTTGCATTGACAGTACAGCATGGCTACACTCTGCCCCCTTGTGGAAATAAAAAAGTATCACCGTGGTCAAAATGGTTACTGTCTTGACAACCAGATGCAAGCAATATGATATAATGACCATAATGGCAGGCCCCATTCACATACCACATCTGCACACAACCACCTTTAAGACAGGAAATGATTCCTAATAATCATAATCACAGTGTTACACATGTCAAAGTATAGATAACAATTTTATTCAATAACGTAAAACAATAGACAGTATAATCAAATAAAAAAAGATTAGTGTTTCCCATCTTAAAATAACAATTCAAGTTATTGCATTTAGCACTCAGTAACACTTGGTATATTGTCACAATGTTAGTTAATAAGCAGATTGTCCCCATAGTTGCATAGTACAGGCGAGTCAAGTGTACTTGCTACTGACAAGTGGTGTTGAGTGCAATATTTATGTACATTTACATAAACAGCATGGTGCAGCATCAGGGCTGGGGTCAATACACTTTAAATTCCATCAACTCATTTACATTTAAAGCATTTAGCTGCTTATCCAGAGTAGAATAAGCCTCAGTTCCTAAATCACTCACATTATAACCACTAGTAAGGAGTGCAAGGGTTCCAGAATACATTATATAAGAGAAATCAAATTGCACATACAAACCACAAAAACATTTACAAATGGCAGAGCATTCATTCTCAATTATTTTGCAATGTTTTTGTGGCAAAGGTTTTTCAAAATTTGAATTTTTGGTGAAATGCTCTTCCTGGATTTACTGACTGTGAATTGACCCCAACCCTGTGAAGTCCCAAATCAGGGTTCCTACACATTTTCTATTACAAAAACTCACTCTTTTCAGACCTTAACTTTGAGTTGAAGATTTAGGTTTTTTGGGGGTGTTCAGATGGGCAATATGACGTTCAGCTAGGCCACACTGCTCTATAGCTGAACGTTATTCCTCACAACAACCAATATCACAATATGTGAAACGACGATGGGGTGTGTAGCTACATAAAATGTGCAGTCATATATACAGTTCATCTGGACTGAAACTGATATTTCTGCACTTTTCCAGATTTTTTGTGCAATTTCCAAAGTGTTAAAGATCTGGAATTTTATTTTTCATACTTTTCCAGATGTGTGCAAGAACCCCAACCTCTAATTCTTCCACAAATCTGCTCTGAGACAGCTGCTCGCTAACACTAACCAAATAACTTTGTAGTTGCTCCCTCACTCTCTCACTCACACACACACTCTCACACACTCACACTCACACACACACACACAAGGTCTCCTGAGGAAGTGATCACAGTCACTTGCTCTGATATTGAACAAAGACAGTATTCTTCAATGCACGGTTTCAAAATCAACAGCGTTAAGAAACAGTGGAATGCAGACATCAAATGAGTGATGAAAACACACACACACGCATACAATTTGCAGAGTGAAAAAAATAAAACAAAAATAAAAGGCTGAATCATTTTCAGCACATCTGTGTGTCTAGTGTGTTACTTTCCAACACGTTAGTAAATATCGACAGAACAAATATTATTAACACGTGGTGTAAAGTAACACAAATCTGTTATCCCAATCCAGAAACACTGATGTGTTGGAAATTATCACAAAAAAAATTATTTTCTGAAGAGTGACTTTGGATACTTTCCTTTAAAAGGATGGCATATGAAGGGTTATATTCCAAAATACTACACATTTTGGAGGAAAAAAATAATTACCCGAAATCCATCTTTCATAAGTTTCACTCCAAAATCCTTTATATCCATTTTTATCAATATTTAAAAATGCACATGATTTTATCTTCAAAAGTGCATCTATTTAGTAAGTAAAGGTCTTAAGATGACTCATAACTTTAACAGTAATCCATAATGTAACAGCAGGAGTCATTTTTGTAGTGGTGGATATTGCATTCTGGAATTAAACTCATTTCTACAATACAGAGAATCTAATCTGTAAAACTGTCACCAATCAAAGAATTTAAGTTACCTACTATCCTTTAAAATATGCCATAATGTAGTTTAATTTCTTGCCATGTATCATTTTGTAAAAGTACGCTTCACTCTTTCACATGGTGTACATCTCACTTCATCATATGCATTTCTCTCCAAGTATATCTTATGTAGGCAGTGGATGAGTGAGTCATTCCTGTGTGGGCAGTGATTACATTAATGACATCTTGAGTCGTAACATAATGAACTCGGTCTCCCCAGACACAACGCATCAAAGATGGACACATCTGAGGCTGCTGAAAGTGCCAGTATGTGAGCATGCCGGGTCTAACCTAAACTTTTCATCTGTGGTTTTGGACACAGCAACACACAGCTGCCTGACATGAGTACTGAAATCGACACGTAACATTAAAGCATCCATTTACATCAAAGTAAACATTGTAATATCACACTCAATGTAAGTTATGTTGCAGGGAACTTACTGAATAAACCAGTAACTTATTAAACTGAGCCACAAACAAATGAAGTGGTTTCATTCCAAAACGCTACATATCTAATTCTGAATAAAAAAAGATGGTTACATCCTTTGAAATGTCATTTTTTTGTATGCAAAAGGCTCAAGATAATTAACCTGAATAATATTGTCTAGTGAGGTTTACTTTCATGCTAGCAATCATTTTGTCAGAGTAGGGGTCACATTTTTCTTCTAAATGGTGGGCATCTCATTTTGGAATGAAACTCTTCAAATGAAGTTTTGAAGATAGATACTGCAGAAAAGGGCCAATCAATGCAACACTAGCCAGGGAATGTTAATGCTCAAGTGCGGTGTCAAATGACTTATTTTAACAAAAAGAGTAAAAAAATGGGGAAGGCAAATTCACCAAAGAGCTGGAACGCTAAAGCACAATACGCCATATTTGTATGCATGTACTGCATATCCCTTAACCATGTTGACCAGAGAGGATACGACAGTAACCAGCTCTCCATTGGGTCAATGAGTGCATCTCCCAAAAGATTAATCACTCTGCCACTCTATTCGGAGCGGAGGCAGGGTTAGCGTTTCGTGTAGTTCTATAAAAAGAAAAAAAGGTCAAGCTTTGGGGTCACAGTGGATAAGGCTTGGGCTGACGTCCATCCATGCTTTGATGTGTGTTGAGCAATCTGGGTGCACGCAGCCCTGCATAAACGGGGCTTAAACTTGGCTTCGGAGCTGGAGGTGCTCAGGCAGCGCAGCAGTGGGGCTTGGGTAACAAGGAGGCTTCGGTCACCAGTGGCTAAGGTCAGGGCGACGGCGGGAGCTGAGCCTTTGTGACAGAGCGGCCCGGGCACGTGCGGGCCACGGCGCCGGCATCACTGCATGGAGCAGGACGGGCCCTCGGAGCAGCAGCACACCGAGGAGCCCATGGCTTTGGGTGGAATCAGGTCCAGGTCCTCGTCGTCAGGGATCTCATCCAGACGGTAGCCGTCCTGCAGCAGCTGTCTGCTTAAGTCAGGATGGACCTGAGAGAAAAGAGAGAGACCTCACTGATCATGTTTACTCTCACAGAGTAACCTGGCTATTGGCCATACTCTGGTTAAGGTCTTATTTGGGCTAAAGGATAATTCTGGTTATTTTCAATCTGGGCCCTGTTTTCCTAGTTTTTGCCTTGACGATTGATGGTGTTCAAAATTTCGTCACTTGCTTTCATACCTCCAGACAGGGCCAACATAATCTCCAATAGTAGAACCCCAAAAGTGATTAAAACATGTCCGTTCAAGACAATAACACTCACACTGCAATGGGACATGCCTACATCTGATTTTCCAATTATCGATGATGTTTACTTGAATAACTGTTAGCATTAGAAAGTCATTACTTGTTACCAACCATTCTGGGTTTGTGTAGTTCAATGGACAGAGCAAGGCACTAACACTGCTAGGGTTAGGGGTGCGATTCCGACTGGGGACACCCATGCTAAATATATATACTCCTTGTACTGTGAGGCGCTTTGGATAAGATGTCCTGTATTTTTGTGTGTGTATTTATGGTATGCTGGGAATGCTACAGTTATGCAAAAAACAATGCAAGAAAACAGGTAAGAGTAAACTCTATTAAAAGGTAGTGCAAGAGTGAATAGCTTTTATTTTTTTAAACAAGCCTTGCAGCATATTTGAAATCAAGAAATAGCTAGAGGCTCAGTGTGTGACACATGAAGAACATTGAGGGGGAGGCAAAAAAAAAAAATACCCATGTATGAATGCATGCAAACACACACAACATCTGGCCCCATTTCCTTGAGTTTATGATATACCATCCCTTGTTTTATCTGCATTTGTGTTCTTTATTTTAGTTTCTTAAAACCACTTTATTAATGAATCTCACTTGAATGGGAGGGTTGCACCAATGTCACCAATACAAATTCCTATACATTTGTGTTTAGTGCATTAAATGATTCAGATTCTGGGTAAGAAGTGTGGAGGCTGCATGTGGCCTGTTGGGTCTCCATCACTGGTGTAAAACAATGCTTAGGGTCATTGAAAACAATTACTTTTACATAGGACTGCACAATTAATCATGTTTAGTGGCATATCACATTTCCATTTTATAATTAATAATTGTATTAATGTTGGCTTTTAGGCAATATTGAAAAATTGAATTTTAGACTACCCCTTGTAGTTGAACATAGTCAAAATACAGTACAAAATGACTTTGAATAAATTAATAATCACTACATCTCGCAATATAATCAGGATTGCGATTTGGTAACTGATTTTGGTAACTGTGATTACGGTTTCCCTTGTTATTCCAATGCAACATTTATCTTCTGATTATGCAAGGATATATGAGGTAACATTTTTGGATGCCCAAAAATTGGATTTTGCTCAGTGTTGTCTTCAAACCCAGATATGGAGGTGGTCAGGCTCACATTGTGATCTGAATTCTGTGTAATCTGGATTGAAGCAATGTAAAGAGATGGAAAAGGAGAGCGAGGACAACTACTGCAGACACAGTATTTCAATATATACAGCCACATGGGATGCACAACAGGCATTTTCAGGCCAAGTGTGGACATACAGAGATGTGGTTTAATAAAATCCCATCTTTAGAAACCAATCTCAAAATGACAAGTGGTAATCACAGCCATAGTTTTACAAGGTGGTTATTATAATTCTGAGAGCATCAGAAGAATGTCACAACTCACCTCAGCTGAAGAGTATCCTGAGGAATACTGCTCAAAATCTATCTCTTCGTCACTGTAAGGTAAAAATAAAAACCTGGGTTCACAATAGGACAACTTTATAATGGATCACCTGGAAATATGGGTTTATGGAAACTAGGCTTGTCATTACTTGCCATTTGACTTTGGTATACAAGTACTACTGTACTTGTATACAAAATAGACTACTGGCTCAGGAAAAACTTGTATTCTGTTCAACACATAGAAACATAGAAAGGAATGGGAATTCAGCAGCCCTTGCTCTTGTATAACCAGTGTAAGCTCACCTGTCTGAGTCCAGTGCAACCAGAGAATCCTCAGCATGCTGACTCAAAGCAGCGTAGCCCTTGTTATACTTCACCGTTCTAAAAGAAGAACCAGAAAATCTTGAAATCACCTCGACCAAAAATATCTTCATTCCATCATGTTCACATCACAAAAAAAAAGCAGCTTTCTCTCTCTCCCGCCTCTCTCCCTCTGTCTGTCTCTTTCCTTCCTCTCTCACCCCTTCATTCCCTCTCCCTCCTTTCCTTACCTCTTGGCTCCTTGTCTGGGCTGTTGCATCACTGGAGCTCCTGATGTGAGGGCTTTCTTCTTCAGTGCTTTCCTCGCCATCTCCCTGTGCTTTTCTATAAATAATCAGAATCAGAATCATAAAACCATATTTAGCCATACCAACAATTGGTAGGGGAACCCCCTATCTGAGGCTTTTTTGGGACCGACTGTTCGCACAGATTATCTGGTAGTGTGAGGGGTTTACAGATTCACTCTTAACAACCCTGATCGACTCGCAGACTGATCTGGGCTGCCCTGATATTTGATATTTATGACCTGACTTCTGCACGGGTCCTGAAATGTGTGAGGACCATAGATAGATTCATTCATTGCCAACAGCCAATGAGAGCTGAGTTTATACAGTGAGGTGAGGCAGAAGAATTCTATACTATTACCTTTTTTCTGATGAAGCCTACTCACCTGCAACTCTTATGAGATATGTATAACCCATGATGACTGGGTCTCTCCAGCCACGACCTTTTCCAAATTCTCTTTTTGTGTTGCTTATTTTTTTTCAGTGCATATTAACGGCACCAGGAGTCAGCAGGATAATTTCAGTTATATCCTTAAGTGTGTGATACCCTGTCCTTGCCTAATTGTCTAGTGTGAAAACATCTACTACTGAGAAGAAAACAATCTGTGAGATCCATCGATATGTGTGTGATGCAGTGCGTTTTCAAAATCAATTAGGTTTTTAAAAGTCTTCAAGTGTGTCCCCAGCCTCATGTGACAATGTAAAAGACCAAATTCACACTCACAGTTGCACGCTCTCTATAGGGGAATCCTCCCTGTACACAAGAGACATTTGCATTCTTCATGCAGGAATACTCCGCTACACTAAGTTTGGGATTTTAGATACCAAATGGATATTGGAATCAGAATCACATTAGTGAAGTCCAATAAAGGTGCAGAAATTTGTCTTGGTTACATTGCAGCAGAGACACTGACAACGTACATCTATGCAGTACATTTTCTGGTACGAAGACAACAGGACTTTGTATCTAAGCTGCTAAGTGACAGTGCAAGATACAGCATACTATGAACAGTACCACTTTCCATGCATGCAGCCTGTATAAAACTGCAGGAAAGTCAGCTCATCAGTGTCATATGACTTGAGCTCTGTTTTCCAGTACATTCAGCATTCTTCAGCTGTACAATTTTGAGAAGCGTGGAACAGAATGTACCATAGCTGAACCGGTGAAAATAACAATTAAGGAATCATGAAAGGAACCCTGAGCTACAGACAGGCATAGTAACTGCTTGTTTGTGTCTCTGATCGTGATGAGTCAAGGAATTGCATACGTAGTTTGAGGTGGATGGCTGGAGCTCTTGACATGATGTAAGGTCCTCTTTTCTCCACAGGTCTGATGCCTCCATCAGCGGTCTTGGGTCTTGTGCTGCTACTGGGCCCCTGAAGTTGCAGAATACAGGGTAAAATGAAGAAGAGTCTGTCTCTCATATTAGCAAATGTTACCCAAGTTAAGTTTCTTCATATGGTAGTTTGAAGAAGAGAGCATAGAGAGTGCTTTCATTTGGGTTTCTTAAAGTTCCTTTATGCCATGGCAAGAGCATATTAAAACCAACTCAAATACGTTCAGGCCACATTTTTCATGTAGTTTAGTGTGCCACTCCCTGATGAAGGCCACAGCACAGCCGAAAGGCAGTGAAGTGAAATAATATATGTTCTTTTGAACTGGTCATGCAATAAAGGCCTTTTCTTTTTTTTCATAGCCTTGGAACTCCTTCCTCTTCATAAGATAACTTTTTGCCCAGTGGCCACAGATCCCCAAATTCACCTGCCAGCTACAAGCTATAAGTTCCTTAAGCTATATAAGCTATTGTTTGGTTCCCTGTGATTGTTGGCTTCCTGCCTAAGTGGTTGGTAGAGTGGTTGCTAACCCTAACCCTCGACTAACCAGCCACAGCCAAAATGTACCAGTTCACCCTGTTTACATGAAAAGGTAATCAATTCTACGTGTTAATACACCTACTAATGGAACAGATATCATTTAGTCTCAATTAATTTCTTCTGAGTCTGAAAGCTTGTTCTTGACAATCATTCTCTGTGTATGACCCACCTACAGAGCTGTCACAACTGGCTAGGTTGGTTAGCTAGCCAACTGTCTAATGTTGACTATCTGGCGTTAGCCGGCTAGCTTTAGCTGACATTACCGTCAAAACTTGTGGCTCTGGTAGTGCATCCAGAAGAGTGTCCCTCTCCTGTTCCTCTATAATGTCGTTCATCATCTTGGCGTTAGTTGTCACACTTTACACCACAACACAGTCATGTTGACTGATGTCCCCAAGAGGAAGGGACTTTCTCGATTTCTTCAGGGGCAGGCACTTCAATTAGCCAGCTATGCTACCAGTGTCAAGCTAGCAAGAATGAAAAATAGAACGTCCGGCCGAACTTCCAAAATAAAAGCCTCATTGACGAACACCCGTTTTCTTCAGAAGTACAGAAATGAAATATTCACTATAATGTATTCAGTGATGAAAGTCACTTAATGGAAACACAAAAATGATATGGATGTGGTATTTCCTGAACATTGCACTTAACGTTAGGTCAGTAATGTAAATGTTTACAATGTCTAGTTACGTTACACAGATAACTAAAAATAAAAATATCGTTGAACTACAATAGCAAAACGAAAGAGACCAGCTACAATAAAAAAACAAATTAACAATGCTTTATTTTTCGTTGTTACAAAAAGTACGAGGGTAATGAATGTCAAGTTTTAATTTGACTATTGCATTTAGCAGAAGACGTTATATGTGTAATTTTAAATGAGCTCTATCTTACTGTATTGATAAAAGTTACTTCCGCTTCCGGTCAGCTATACGTCACTGACATCATCACGTCGCCATCTGGTGGCTGGATAAGCTCAGTGAGAACAGGCTTGATTCCCATTGAGAATTTCACATATAATACATTATATACTGTATATGTATGTGCATATTATATTCAGAAATACATTTAATTTATGCTTTTTTAAAGACCTAATCTTCATATAACGTACATCAGTTTCATCTTGTTCACTATGAATGAACGAATGCTATGTCATTAAGTTTTATGTCAGCCTAAAAAAGATGGGTGGACACAATAAAAAGATGTGTAAACTGAGTTTCCATGGGTTTTCTTTCCACTACACCCTGTTAATATTACAGAGTTGAACTGAACATGACAGGGATTTGATTTCCGTGCAAAAACAATAACCTTGTATGGGCTGTAATTACTGCTAAAGATAAATGTTCTAAGGAATGACTAAAATCAGTAAGAGTGCTAGTTGTCACTCTGAATAGACACTAATTAGGGGAGAAAGCAATTATCTTCACATCTAAACATAGCATAATTATTAAACTGATTACAGTGAAACTAAAACTTTTCCCCCCATCCCAAAACCACCTGTCTCTCAAAGTTTCTAATGACAAGTTTAAAAAAGAATCTCTGAAAAAGCTCCATATACATTTTTTTTTGTACTCAAGGGTTTCCTGGAAGAAAAGACACTCATACTCTTCCGTTATTGCTTTTCTTTATTAAGTCCATCATTTTATACACAACAGGACAACATGGATTCAGTCAACAATATAGACATTGGGACAGCAGAGAATCAGAAGAGCAGGGATTCATCTCTTTATACATCAAATGACCTGAGGAGAGAGGAAAAAATATCCTTTTAGCCGAAAGCATAGTGATGTGCAATACTGAAATACAATATACTTAACCAGCAGAAAAATCCATGATAAAAAAGTGTTGCAATAATGTAGGAAATACAATATAGATATGTCCATATGAGTGGTTTATTTTACAAAGACAAACAGCTTCAAGGACATATTACGAGAAACTGTTATATTACGTCACAGCATTTTTAATTAATGTCAACTAGTTTCCAATACCTATCCATGGAGCAGCTGGTAGGCTATATATACACATGGGGGGTACACAAGTGTCCTTGCTCAGGGGCACTTCGGCAGTATTGGACAGCATCGATACCGATGATTGAACCAATAATCTTTCCACAACCAGGCTACCTTCCTAACCAACCAGTAGTTGTACCATGTAATGCAGTCTCACCTTGACAGTCTATAACTTGTCAATGCCCAGCTCCTCTGGTGTGGAGATGCCGAGTTCTGCCAGGGTGGGCTTCAACTCTTGGATCAGGTATGGATAGATGTCTTTGTGGGGGCCTGCTTTGTCCTGCAAAACAAAGAAATTGTCAAGAAATTAGTAATCGTGCACTATCAAGTACAGCCCATGGCAAAATCCCATCCATCCATCTTCTAGCCTGGTAAGGATTGCAGTGTCAACAGAGCGAACAGAGCGAGCAGAGCGGCCCAGACTTAATTTTCCCATACACTCTGTAAATCAACTGTGAGTACTACTACTACATCTACTGTTAATAACCAACGATGCAAACTTACACTGTCATCCTGCATTTATGCTCTTACACTGGAATACAACTTTGTAAATCTGTAAACTGGAAATATCTGTAAATGTGTATATCTGCCAATAGCCATAATGGTGACAATTCTCTTTAACCTATTAGAATATTTAAAATATAATAGTTTGAAACCGTGAGAACCACAATATTTAATCCGGACAGCACAACCTCCCCTTTAACTGACGTTTGGTTTCCTGAAAGAGGACCTTGCTCTTTTGAGTTGCCATGATGGCTATCACCAACAAAACCAATGTCAACCGAAAGGGCATCAACCTCCCAAAGGCCATGGAGTTCCTGTGCTGATGGCAGCCAACAGTTGTTGATGCCCTCACTTTTGAAGTGAACATCAAACAGGTCAAACATAAACCATATCAGGCAAAAGACAGACAGACTGCATCACTTTAGCCCACAGACTACTGTAGCAGACAGGAGTTACCATTTCCCTACTGCAACAAACTTATTAAAATCACTGAAAAACGTTTCCAGCAGACCCTAAGTTGAAGCAATGATGGGACTGTCACTCACCTTGACAGCCTCTAGGATGCGGATGGCGCTGGCCAGGTCATCCAGTCTCCGGCAAGCTCTCAGCGCAGAGTCCAGGATCTTGGCCTCAGGTACCAGGTCGTACCCAATCAGGGTGTTCATGCCTTTAGGTCAAAATGCATGGAGAAAAGCCTCATTAGATCAGACAATCACCAAACACTCATAGCTTAAAAGCTGACAATTTCCATATTTTTTATAGGCTCATGTACAAAAAGCTACTACTACTACTACTACCACCATCACCACCACCAACAATAATAATAATAATAATAACAATAATAATAAACTTTCTTTGTACAGCACTTTTTTTTAAACAAAATTACAAAGTGCTTTACATGGAGAATATATGTGGCAAAGAAGAACTAAAGCAAATGCAAGCAGAGCGAAAAAGCTACAACAAAAAAGAGAGCAATCATAATGGACTACACACACACACAAAAAAAAGCAAAAACATTTTACTAGCAAAAAATGAGTTTTTAGTAGTGTCTTAAAAGAAGATAAAGAGGGGCCCTGATTGTAAATGCTTAATCACCTTTGACTTTAGTCTGGACTTGAGAAGTCAGAATAAATTTACTTTTAAATTCAAGACTACGCTTTTGCCCACAGTAGACGTTCACGTATGCATATGATTCGTAAAACTTATGCAACAGCAAAAGATGCACATCTCCAAGAGAATTAGTTTTAGCCAGAACAAGCTCTATATAATAAACATTAAGACACTATCTTTAATATGATCTTTATTTATATCCTTTATTACCTTTTAATTGTTGTGCTTTAGTACGTTTTACTGTTTGTCGTCCAACCTACACTTATATTCTTTATTGCTGAAATCACCCAATTTTTCCCTCAGGGAACACTGAAGTTCAAAGACGTTGAAGGTCCCATATTCTACACTTTCCAGTGTTTTATTTTATGTCTCGAGGTCCATTCAAAGCTGTTTGTGTGGTGTCTCTAAGCTTTGCCAAGAACAGGCTGTTTCTGTTGCTGTGCCTTTAAGACTCATTAATATTAATGAAAATGACAAAAAACAATGACAACGGCTCAACTGCTTTGAATCAAAAACACTTTGTTAAACTAGTATTTCTTAGAAAAATGATAATGAGCAAACCTTTGTGACGCCACAAAATTACAGAAGTCCAAACAGCTCGTTTAGAGGCTCGGTTTTCTAATATGGATTGTGTAGATTTAGTTGGTGACTGTGCATTTTGATACTTTAACCATGTTTAGATAGCACATCCAACTCCTTTATAATCAAAGAGGCAAGGGAAATCCTATTTTAAACGATATGGGACTTTTAATAAATGCTCCAGTTGGAGCATCAGTGGAACAGATACAGCCGAATGCTATCCAAACATCGCCCATGATTGCTCAACTCAATAAGGGGTTCCACCAGTCAAAAGAAAATTACCCTCCTCACCACTGACTCTGTGTTGCTGTTGCACACATAGAGGCTTCACAGACGCTGCCTTTTATGAGCAAACATTCTGGTGAATGTCAGGTGATGGGCAGCAATAAACGTCAGATAAAGCAGATCAAGGTACAAATCATTTGATATGGCTGCTACACAACTATGTTGGTAGAGAAATGATACATCAGGGTTTCCTCTGTATTTATTCAGCAGTGGTGTGCCACCATAGCAACAATGCGTGCCATTCGGTGGACTCTTTTATCCAAAGCCCCGTACAGTACCATGGGTGCCCACAGTTTTACAATGGGTGGCCCCAGTGGGAATCAAACCCGTAACAGTGATGGTGCCATGCTCGACCGTGAGCTATACAGGTTCAGTGCCACCACTGCTACAGAACATGGGAAATCAAAATAAATGAATAATTGTGCCAAATTTACTTCTAAAATACAAAGAGGCATAGTTTTGATGTTTCGGCTAAATATTTTCATCATGATAAAATATCCAAAGTAAAATGTTTTTAGCACTGCAACCTGAGCTGGAACCATAACAGGGACCAAGACAATGACTGATGCAGAAAGCAAAACTGAAATTACCCAAAGCCCAACTGCTACATAGAATTAGAGATTTAAATGAGAGTAACAGTGTGGGATGTTCTAAATGACTTTAAATAGGGATCATAGTTCATATGACAATAGGCGTATGAGTAGTGTTTATGCATTTACACCATATGGGTAAGAAAGGCAGGACACATCATTAGAATATGATGAACATAAACAGGCCATAATGTCACCTTTCTTCAGTTCCCAGGCATCAATGTCTGGCTTGCTGAAGTAAGTGACCCAACGGGCATCGAACTCCTCGTCTGTCTCCACCTTGCCATGGGAGTAACATCTGGAGGCCAATGGAGCTGGAAAACACAACATCAGAGGCAGACATAGACGTCTTTAATCAATTTCAATTTGTACAGGTGACTTCCAAAAAGGATCATCGGTCAAGTCAAATTTGTTTATAAAGCACCTGAAAAATAACAGGTTGGTTACAAAGTGCTTTACAAAAAATAAAGGACACAAATACAGATAAAAACACAAGATTATAGAGCAAGGGATACTAAGAAGAAAAGATTGAACAAGTAGATTTAGCCTAACACTCCAGACCTTGTATGCATGTGTGTGTATGTGAGCACCACTAGGGCAGTCTGCAGGACAAATAATTGAATGACTGACGTCAAAGAAGACAATGAGAAAGTAATGGCTGGTCAAGCAGGAGTCAAAGTAGGTTGTAGGTTGTACTGAATAAATAATTACTGAGACGGTGTTTGCTTGCCTGACACTGACAGTGTTCCAAACATTAAATGTCTTCACAGGGCCACCATGGGCAGACAGAATAAATTAAATGCATCACTGGGAATAGATTTGTATTTATTAGGTGCTCGGTAACTGCTCAATAAGAGCTGGGCTCCGTGTGATCATCAGTTTACTGTTGCACAACAGAGCAACAAGAACTCCCAAATACTTTGTTTCCCATTAGTTTGGTTGTGCAAATGTCAGTGGGACACTGGGCGGAAAAACGTATGCAGACTGTGCAGGAAGGGGGAAAAAAACTATGGATTTATACTAGCAATTCATCCAAAACAACAAAGAGAGAAAAGCATCATCAAGATGACAAGAAATGATACAACTGGCATATCAGAAGTAGGGCTGGGCGATATGGACCAAAAATCATATCTCGGTATTTTTAGGCTGAATGACGATACACGATATATATCTCGGTATTTTCTACGAAGTGGGCTACATGTTCAGTTGTAAGTAGGGCTGGGCGATATGGACAAAATCAAATATCACAATATTTTTGACCAAATACCTCAATATCGATATTGACAAAATTGTAGGGATGACTATTGGTGCTTTCACAAAATATTTACACAATGAGATTTTTGATAAATAATCATCAGTAATGTGGATATAATGACTAAGTGGGTAAAGGCAAATAATAGAACAGCTAGAACAGTCTGGTAAGTTCAGAAAATGACATCACTTTACTGTAATGCAGCCTTTAAAACCAGGAAAAGACACTTATGCCATATCACGATATTACGATATCCAAAATATAAGACGATATCTAGTCTCATATCACAATATCGATATAATATTGATATATCGCCCAGCCCTAATCAGAAGTCAACAGAGTCATCCATTAGTTGTCATTTTCTAGATTTGACAATGCGTTTCTATCTCACGTCAAGAGTGAGCATCAAGCTGTCAAACCAGTGGACCCAAATGATTCAGAAAGGTCTTCAGTCATGTTCTACACAGCATGTATATGTGTATATACGTGTACCAATGCGCAAGGCAGCATTCAACTGCCACAATTGGACATGGAGTATGGCATGATGTTCTCTCCCATGCAACCAGAGAAAGATAAAAAGGCATATATCAAGGCTATGGTTATCTTAGCTTGTAACTAGAACCAACATTACTGTACCAAGGGCTATGCAGTAGTCTGCATTTACACAAGGACACCCACCTGACCTACTGAGTGAGTTAAGGACAGCAATCTGGGCCGTCAAACACTTGTCACAAATCAAGTAATCACAAACTGCCATAGCGACAATATTAACAGAATTAAACAGTATTGCACAGTCTACGTTAGACAACGTTTGCTCCTATCAGCTGCGTATTTACTGCGGCTATTGAGGCTCTTGAACAAACTTTAACGTGGGTCATCACAAGGTCATGGCTTCTTTGCGAAAATTCATTTGGCGGTTCTTTCGTTTACACAACATAAGAGTTTCTACATGTATTTTAGATTTGAAAATAAATATTATTCCGTTCATGGCCAAAGGACTCCTCTTAAAAAGAATTCAATGTCACCCTTGGCTAGCTAGCCTTCACATACACACACAGCACGTAAGCTAAGCAGCTAGCCCATGAAGTTAGTTATTTCTGTGACATTATTTCATCTCGTGGCGGATATCGAGTAGACAGTCCTACCCGAGTAGCAGGGTCGTGACCGAGCCAAACTTCGTACCCCTGAGGCTGACAATCGAAACACGGCTCGGAACATGGTGCCGCTCGCTGACAGTGGAGGCTAATCGTGCTAAGGAACTGACTTACAGGAAATTACGTAGTCCGACCGGTAGCGCGTCATCTGCCAAGGCTGCGTCTCCAAAATAACCATCTGCTCATTTTGTCAACTGGTACCAGAAGATATATATGTCATTTATTTTGGTCATGTCCCCACTCTTGCATTTTTTGGCAAGATGTTTGTACATTCATTTTCCACTGTATTGATTCTGAATTCTCCCTTTCCTATGAAAATGTATTGTTTGGTTTTTTTACTTACACTTCTACCAAAGCAAATAAATACTATATCATCAATTTGATTCTTTTACTGGCAAAATCACATATTCATAAAGCTAAGTTTTCCAATCATAAACCATCTTTTTTAATCTTTGTAAATGAAATCAAACAATACATTTCTACAATCCTATATTCTAAAAATAGGAAAGCTATTAAAACTATACATTTATGTACCCTGTATAACATTTTTGTAAACTGATTTATGATTTCTGTCAGTGTTCTGATCCCCTGGCTTTACATGTTTGTTTATTTATTTGTTTACCATGCTGTTTGTTAATAAATTAATAAAAAAAAAAAAAAAAAAAAAATGTTCAAGGAGATTTGAAATGTTTATTTAACTGGAAGCCTGCATTGTCATTACCTTGTAAATGTATTCAAATAAATAAAGCAATATAAGTTCATTAATATAAAAAAAAATAATAATAAAAAAAAAATAACCATCTGCAATTATTTGTTTGTCAAGCTTTGTTTGTAACCCCTGACATTGTACGTTTGTATGTTTGTTACTTTTTGTTACTGGTCTGTTACTCCATTTATGCTTTTGGATATTTTTGTATATCTGATGCTGATGATAATAAAAAATAAATAAATACATAAATACATAACCAGCTGCAAATAGTTTGATAAATTGACATGTTGAAGATAGTTTGATCAATCTTTATCCAACCACAGACAAATGAGGTCTTACTCTCAATATGATGCCTGTAAACCATGTTTAAATTGATTAATGGAGGGCACTAATACAGTTATAATATTGTTTCAACACTTAGTTGTGAATCCACATTGTGTACATGAGTTGAATTTAAAGTTCCCCATGGGAGTGAGGACTAAGTGTCATTTATTTCATCATCCATATATGCCCATGTGGCTTAGCCTACATTGGACAAACCAGCAGGGCCCTCAAAACCTGCATCAGTGAACACCGGTCGGATATAAGGATGAATACTACCAACCCATTTTACTAAAATGGGACATCCTGTGGCATCTCTGTAATATCTAGGGATAGAGAAGGTGAGGGGGAGACATACAGTACACAACCTCTTATTACAGTGAGAGACTTATTGGATATTCACTCTCCGCACTCTACATACAAGGGGTCTTAATGCGGACTACGACCCTTCCTTTTAAACTGTGGATGTGATTACTGACTTTGACAGACTTTATTGCACTTCTGCACCTTGCGGGAGGACGTGTTGATGTGATGTGCTGATCATATTAGTTACTTTAATGAAATTATTATTATTATTATTATTGCTATTGTCATAAGAATTGCCTTACTGTGACTGCCATAGGTATGGTTTCATTGCTACTGCTATCGCTATAAGAATGGCCATTGCCATTGAGTAATTGAGTCTAAGAGTATTAGAGTGCTTTTTTTGAACTGAGCATTTTTAGAACTGTAGTAGGCCAAATCTCATAATAAATTATAGAAGGATACCATACAGATATCACAGCATGGGTGGGAGTGTAGGCAGTTTTAAACTGCCTAGACTGTAGTAACGTTACAGCACACTGTGATAATCTCTGATTGAATCTCTGAACCTCATGATTCCTTTGCTAACTGGCAAAACTACACACCTCGTAGTAAAGGACTTACAACCTTTTTGATCCATTCTTCGATTCGGCAGGAATCCGATCCACCATGCAACATTTATTTTAATAAGATCACAACCTTTAAAATCGGGTCACACGGCTTGCTGCCGCCATCCAAGCTGTATTTTGGAAGAAAACGAATAGCAGCCGAACCAACTATAAAATTGGAAGTTTTATTGAATTCAGTGCAGGCCGAATTTAAGAATGGATCCTTACGATTTGACAAAGGTCCTAAGTTTTGTTCTACTATGTGTATACGTTTGCCGATAAACAAGGCAACATTATATTCACTCTGAATTGAATTTGGCTTGAATGTCTGCACTTGAAAGGAATATCCTGATGTTTTCAATGTCTTAGGTGTTTTTCCACACCAGGCAGGCAGTCACAGTATGGGCATTTGTTGTCCTGTATTTTCGTAGGCCTACTTAAAAGTATATATATTTTTTGTATCTCCTATGGTATCTCTAATATTGCTATAGGGTCTTAGTGTGTCTGTGACGCATCAATCCAGTAGGCTAATTCTAGAACAGCATGAAGTCCCAAATTGTGCGTTTGACGTTGAGCGGTAAACAGGCAGGTACCGTTAGTACGACGGTAGGATTTGAACTTAACTTCTTTTTTATTTTGATAAAAACGACTCACCTTTCTGAAGGAGGAATTTCCAAGAAGAGAAGAGCGCACCGCTGTGATAGAGGCTGAAGGAAACAACAAGAGCTCACGTTTTCACGAAGTTAAGTTACAACATGACAAAACGTTAGTGAATATTTTACTAACATGGTCCAAACGATTTCAAATAAACCTCAAGAGACATGTTGTTACCACAACAGACTTGGTCAAACGACATCAGCAATATCAGTCATACTTAAAGGAGCCTCTGCCTCCTGATTTGGTCAATGTGACAATCCAATTCAGACAGAAATATAGGCTATGCAGAGAAGACTGGTCATTTGGTGGTTAATAGCTAAATTATTATTTGACAATAATTATTGGACATTTTCATTCGTTCAGTAATTCCAAAGCAAGGTTTAATTAAATCCAATAATTTGATGTGTATACACCCTTTGCCACTGCTCAGTGATTAAAGGACTATAAATATTAAAGGTTTACCGTAGACTATATTGTTAGTAACTCTAACAGGTGAAAAATCACCATCATATTCCTATTGAAACATATAGTGTATATTTGGTGCTGTGTTTATATTGACCTCCTTCATGGTATTTTTGTCTGTTATGGTATCACTATCATATTCCTATGCTATTCCTTTTTCTGTGTGGGAAAAAAACGAATTTATTTAATGGGAGAAGAATTTATAAGTTTTTAGCAACATACAATATTAAAGTATTTATCACATTAATTAGGCTACTTAATGTAGAATGGATACAAACTATAATTAAAGGTGTAAAATAGACACATATTCACTCATGTACTGAACCCTCTTGTATGTCCATGCTCAAAACATCTCACAGTTCACACTATGACATTATGTTTGGGGATTTTATTTTTCAGTTAGTAGGCCTACATTTGGACAGCTCTGTATACAGCTTTGGCTTCAACATATGTATCACAGGACACCGATGTATCCTGTGAACTTAATGAACTTCATTTGATGAAGGTGAGTGTAAACTTCTATTTTTTTTTATTATAAAACACATGCTCTATAGCATGTTTTGTGCTTCAAGAATATGAATTGTTAGATAGCTTGGTTGTCCCTGATTGACAAGTAAGAAACAGTTTATTTGATATTTTTCATTTCATAAATTGTTAGGCTACTGTTATAATTTTTCCAAGTACACTGTACAGATGTGTCATTAACTCATCTTACTTTCGCACTGAGTTCTACTCTGGCTCTTGTAATGAAGTTTAGTTAGAAAGTTAAGATGCCATGTATGAGTACTAGTTCTTGATATATGCTTTTTCCCACGGTGTAGCCGAGGGCATCTCAAGGCAAATTCAGGCCAGGCAGTCAGTCAGTCAGGTAACGCTGAGTGAGATGACGCGCTTCATCAGATGGCCTCTAGAGGGCGTTTTTGACTGTGAGATGCAGTGTTTCCCATAAAAAGGCACAAAATCAAAAGTTGCTCACTGTATATGAATGGATCTATATAAATCGATCTCTAATGCGCCTGATGTGTGCATCACATCATGTCTGTAATTTGGAGATGTATAGACAGCAGACCAGAAGCATTGAACTCACACCACAGAGTCTCCCGGTGTGAAAACAAAAGTGAAACGTAACATTCCACAGGCCATAATGGGGATTTGCAGACAGTAACTCGTCTTTGCTGCCCTACAAACTTTAACGGTAAGGTGCCTTAAACATTACCATGTGATATTTAAGTAACGTTAGTGGAATTAGGTACTTTAACCGCGTCGCAGCGCGTGGGTCTGTAAAGGATCTGTGCTTGTTTTCTAATGAATGATTAAGCAATACCTTACTTTTCAATGTTTGTCCTGAGCCTCATAGCCTGAAGACATGAGACTACCTTTTCAGAATAATTTCATCAGGACACCGAAAGCAATGCCCTGTTGATTTGAGGCTCGTGAAAATGCACAGTAGAAGTCACCTAAGGTAAAATGTGAGCGATTGTAAGTATTTAGTTGGAAATGTTCAACTGTTTCAAAGAACCGACAGTGGTTCAAAGGTTTTACCTGTGAAGCGGAACTTCAAGGGAAACATTGCTGTACCGTTTAATTTTGAGGATCGTCTTGTACGTAATGGACTGGTAGTCTTGTACCAAATGGGATTTGCATTCCAAATCCTGTCTTTTGATTTGTTTCACATCGATTTTTCAAGGTGAAACTACTCAAGGAGCATTTTATTTAGCAGGTGGAGACATTCATTTGATTAAGGTGAGCATAACTTTGATTTTTATTGTTAAACATGCTCCATAGCATGTTTTGTTTTTCAAAAATATGAATAGTTAGATAGCTAGCTGGGCCCTGATTGAAAAGTAAGACTAGCAGTGTGTTTTGCATTTCATAAAGTTACTGTTTTCATTTTTACATGTATGATGTACAGATGAGTCATTGATTCATCTTCTACTTTATACAGCATGGCACTGAAAGCAGCGTGACGTTCTCCACTCTTATGGAAGTAAACTATTCTTCTTAATTTGGGCATAATAGCTACATGACAATCTGACCATCCTTAACTAGTTGACTGCACTTTTCTTTGGCAGATTACCTAACAACGAAAGAGACATCCCTTTTTATCATGAAGAGGGCAAACCTTGTAGCCTTAATACAAGACACACCGATGACTGCAAATTCTGCAAGACTTTAAGGACAAAGGGTGCAAATTCGTCCACTCAAAGGAAGTAAAATCTGCTTAATTTGGGTATAATACATGGAAATCATCCGACCATCCTTAACCAGTTGACTGCAGTTTTCTTTGGCAGATTTCCTAACAACAAAAGAGACGTATATCAAGAAGATGGCAAACCTTGTAGACAACAGATACTGATGACTGCAAATGCTGCAAGACTTTCAGGACAAACGGTGCAAATTCATCCACTCGAAAGTAAACTCTTCTCCTTAATTTAGGTATAATACATCAGGCCGTCCACGGAAGACATTAGAAAGTGATCAGGATGAACAGGAATGTGTGAACAGGATGATGATAAGAGCTGTTAAATAAAAACAAAATTGTCAGCTCGTGATATTGCAAATGATCTCCATACATTGGGGGTGAAAGTATCGCAGGACACTGTGCGCAGAAGATTGAGAGAGGCAAATTACAGAGGCTACACCTCCAGATGTAAACCTCATCTGGAGGCTACACCTCCAGATGTAAACCTCTCATCAGCACATCATGTTTGGAGCAGCCGAGTGGTGTAGTTGGTAAGTTACCTGACATCAGTTCCGACAGCCATATATATAAAAATAAATAAATAAATAACAATAAATAATGTTCGTGCCTGGCTATTTACGCGCCAACGTCCGGAACTTCAATGCGCATCATAGCGTTGCGCCGGAAAAGGGGCGAAAATTAGCGTGTCCGCCTGGGTGTCATGTTTCCATCACTGCCGATCAGAGCTGGAGCCAATAAATACCCGTGACTACTGCAGAGTCATTTGAACCGGGAATGAATGCCGATTGTACCCTTTCACACTGAAGATTAAAGCCAGATGTTAGTGGGGTTTTTTGTCCAGTGTGAAAGAGGCTTTACAGATATGTTCCAATGGCCACCAAATATGGAGGTGGAACTCGCAGCCCACACTCAAAAAAGGAATGCAGGCAGGGGACTTCATAATGGCCACAAACATACTCCTGTCTGGGAATAACTACTACAAAGTATCACACCTGTTCAATTACATGAACATGGGCTTTGTTGGGAAGGACACCTTTTTCAACATTCAAGACACCTACTGCCTAGGACCAATTAAGGAATCTCAAGGATCTCTTGTCCTCTGGGAGGACAAGAGATCTACAGCGATTCAACGTCTGCAGAATAAAGATGGTGTTGTTCTAAGTATGTCCCATGGCGTTTTACAATAGGAAAACAATAGGCAAGACCTAAATGATGTTCAGTGTGCAGATGGGGTTTTGGTTTTGTTATTTTTTTCATGCATTAGTATTTTTATTTTTATTTTAAAAAGTATAAGGTTCTTTATCTTATTTGCCTATTGCTTGCTTTTTTCCTGTTTTGCCCTTTTCAGGTATATCAGCGCAACTCTCGTTTGAACATTTTTTGTGCCTGACTTTTACAGCAGATGGAAGAATGGACACTCTTGGCCACTGTGCCTAGTACTGCTCCTACACCGCCATGGAGAATGAATCTAAGTAAATCATAACTGTTGTGACCATTGATAAAAGGCAGACCCAGCGCAACTCTGTGATCATGGAAAGAGAGGCTTTTGTGACCACCATGGACAAGCTTCTTACATAAGTAAAGCTGACAGAAATATGTACCAATGCTCATGCACAGATTGCTTCTCTTACGAGTAAGTTGGTGGTATTTACCATTTACACAAACATTTTTTAGATATTTAGCAGATGTGTATGATTTGTCTGTTGTCTTTATTAGCTCTGAAATGAATTGAATTTTATTTTAGACTATTTTTAACTTGTATGTGGATATGTAAACCCAATTATTTTATCTTAAAACTCAACTATAATGTATATGTTTTATGCATACTGAGGCGGGACAGCAGAGATGGCAGAGACGGAACAGCATTTCCTTGTAAGTAATACACCTCTCAATTGCTGTCATCTATTCTTGTAAGTGACTAGATAACATAACGTTTATATTTAGTCAGAAATTGTTAACTCTGAGCTTATGTTCATGTTTATCCATGCTATCTATTACTTATTTATTGTTTGCTGTTATCTGGGCCACTGTTTAGTCTAGTGGGTAGCTTGTATGTCTTGGGGAAGCCTTGAGGAACAAAACTGTGTTCTATCATGTACTGCACTGTATATAGTTGGCTTGACCATAAACAAACCTGAACTAGATACACAAGAAGACACAAGGCACAATTTCCAGGCTCTTACTCTGATGCACTATGTGCTAAGATAGGTAGTGTGGCAAAAATGTGGTGTGAAATGGAATGCTCTTAGTCTACACATACAGTAGACTCAGATTAGTCCATATTCCGTAAATTTTGACACACCGCCTGTCTTGGAGCACAGCGCACTGAATACAACACCCATAACAACACCTAAACTATCCATGCTTGTTTTGTTGTTCCACTGTCTGATCTAATCACCGGCTATGTCTTTTAGAAACTCTGGAGCAGTGTGCTTCGCCATGTGACAAATGAGCACGAATGGTACCTTGGCCATTGCGTACATGGTTGCCTGCTAGAGAACCATGACAAAATGGCTGGAGAGTGGTTCACAAGGCACTGGAAGCTATAGTGCTCAACAAGAGGTGGCTCAGAGATGTCCACCGATATCTACCTTTCAGGTAGCAACCACCTGTTTCAAATGGAATTTATCGTGTCAGATTTTGATAAAGCCAAGTAATGGGCATAGTAATATATTTTGAGGCCAACTATAACCTGTGTATGTCAACACTAATACCAGTTTTTGTAAAGTAATGTTGTGAAGTAAGCTGACTAAAGTATGTTATTCAACTCAGGACATTATTTGCTTCAAAATACATTTATAATAGTGCCCGTTGTATAATTCTATAAATGAACATAGAAAGAATTGTTTCCACAGATCAACCTGTCAGCTCGAATCCTTTCACAACCACTTGCTGATGTACTCAAGCAAGTGGTTCAGCTTCTCACCATCGGTCTATGAGGCAAGGACTCTCCTGGCAGCCCTGGATTACAACCACATTAAAGACCGACCACCACTGCTGAACAAAGATGGCCAAAAGATGTAAGATTAAAATTTTTTCCCATGGCACGCTCCTGCAAGGGGCCGTGGGCAGACAATGCAGGTCACTCACTCAGAAATGGATGTAGGCCTACTGATATTAATTTATGTATATCTTTTTTCACTTTCCAGTGAACTATTAATTTGAAACCTTAACCTATTGTTATGTTTGTCACCACCATATTATATTTGTTGTTTATGTATATGTTTATGTATATAACAAAAATAGAAACTTAAGGGATTTTAAATACAGATACTTTTCTTTATAGCTTACGTCGACAATACCAGAAAAAAATTCGGGAGATGGACTGTCTATGCCGTGAAAGCCGCAAAGGACTACAGTTACATCCCTGATCTGCAGGCAGCCATTTTGCAGAAGAGACTCCAATCAGATATGGGGATGCCAAGGCATAGGATTCTAAGGCCTGATGACCCCAGGACACTCTGCCTCCTTCCGAATGTCCCACCTCCTTCGATTGACTCCATTCTTGAGTCCCACGTCAGTAGAGGCCTAGGTATGAACGGCTAGAAGTGTTCCAAGTGTTCATTGTGTAAACATTTTCTGCAAACAAATCTATCATCAGACCGTAATAGCAGAAGTTTGGTATTCTGTCTGATTGACTAGTGGTATGGCCCTGGTCATTATTTTTCTGAGATGGTAAATTATAGTTATTCCTGCTCATATGAATGCAATGTCTTTTACCTCTCAGGGGCCAGCTCTACACCGCAAGAGACAAGAGACGAGCGCTGAACACACACTAGAACCTCGTTCATCCGAACCCCAGTGTCCCAAAGTCACTGGTCAACTGAATGAGCTGGACTTTTTATTATTTTTTGTTTTTTATTTATTAGGACACTTTATTCACCTAACTCTTATTTTCTGCACATTTGCAATCACACAACACTAAGTGTTTAAATGTAAATAAATTCATTGTAAAGCAAACATTTTTCCTTCAAATATAAATAAATGTCTTGTACTGTATATAAAAAACATTGCTTCTGTCTTAAATCACTCTTACTATTATTATAACATGCAATGCCTTATAAAGAAGGCAGTATGGAACAATATAATATATATTATAATATAACAATAATTTAAAAATGAACAAAAAAAACTGTACTAACCACTCATTTCTACCAAAAGGAACATATATCTAAAGAAGAGAACAGGAGTGAGGTGGCTGCAGCAACCACAGTAATTATAACACCGCTGCTATGAAACCAGTGTACTGGCCATTTGGGTCTGGGTATTTTTGCTGTATTCTGCACACACAGCAGCTGGGGATGACAACACGGTTTCCTGCCCCACGTGCACCACACCGCCACAAGACAAAATTTCTGTAAGCGGCGTAGCGGTATTCCCGGTTGTCATCCCCAGGCTCCTGTGTGTCATGGACGGCATAAATGTAATTTCTTGCTGTGACAAGCGCAGTACATGCTCATCCAAAATGTACAGAGACACGTGGGGCAACCTGCTTATGCACATGGCCTCCGTCACAACACAACATTTGTTTTCAATGTCAGTTGGCATTTCCCTGCATCTTGTGTGCCTGCACCATCGAGGCACACCCTCTAATGGTGCTTCTGCTCCCTGAACAGCAGGTTGGAGCACATCAAAGATGAGGCCAGGTTCTCTGTCCATGACTCTTCACTAAGAGTCCCCGAGCGTCATTCACATCCATGTTCCCAATCATCTCCTGAAAATCACAATTCAAAGACATTTTAAACCCTAACCCTGACCCTGTCTCGGAAACTTGCAGTATTTCCTTACACACCTGTGTCTGTAACCTCCTGTCCTCTTGCAGAAGGTGTCGCTATTTTATGTGTGAAGTAACACCGCTTCCCTGAATCATAGTTTAATTTAAAACCTTCCAATATCACTGCATATGGATGTTATGGAGACCCTAAGAGGACATGGGGAAGACAAAAATAAAATGGAAGAAAAAATAAATAAATGGGGGGGGAGAAAAAAATAGGCTAGATGGACGAGAAAAAAAGAAATACTTTTGCGTTCTTCCAAGAAACATTTGCGTTCTTGTAAAATTTTTGGCATTTTCTCACAAAACTAGCGTTCTCCCAGAAAACATTTAGTGTGAAAAAAATAATAAGACCTTATAACTAAACCTGAAACTATGTGCTATGTGGAGATTTCATTGAGACCCAGCAAAAAAATTGTATGTAACTTTAAAAAGGAAAATCACTTCTCTTAATCTTCTTCTTAAATTGGAGCAATATAACATTTAAGACATTTAAGACTTTTATCATTTAAGAACAAAACATCTTTTTTGGGTTGTTTTATTTATTTATTATATATTTCTTTGCTTTTCTAAAGGTGATTGGAAATAGGAAAAGTGATATAATGTTAAAATACTATTATAATGTTTATATTGCAAACCCTACTTTCCAAGGAGCTGCTTTTTACTTATTTTCTGTAATTTTTGTTAATTTTTTTAATGTAGTTTTAAGTGATGTATGACACGCTCTTTACTGTTATTTTGACAACATACAATTTTGTTCATTTGATTTTTTTTCTGTCTTCTATCTTCAACAGGCCATTCTGTTTTTCTTCATCCCTATTACTACTTATAGATGACGCAATGCCATGTTGATATTTCCAGCACAGCTACAATGGAGTTTGATAGCAGAAATATTTTCTAAAACATCACCTGTAACCTGTTTTGTTTCTTTCAAATGATAGCCTAGACCAGTGGTTTAAAACCCCTTTTTTTCCCCATTTAATTGACTTTGAGGCTTTGTTACGTTCCTAAGATGAGACCACTGGCCTGGACATAACTAGACTAATATAATACCAGCAGAGGTGATGCTTCACTGAAGTCTACAGCTAGGGGGAGGTATTGATTAAAAAAACATTCCTAAGCCATTAGTGTACAACAATGTAGGTTGTTTCAGTGATTGGTCTGCAAGCAAAGAGCTTTTATAATAGCAGAGCATACACTGAGGGACAGAAAAAATTAGGGATTTCATTCCAAAACATGACATTCATTTTGGATGAAATGATTAATGAAAATTGCGTAGTACTTAAAAAAAAAACAAAAAAAAAACATGGATGATTATATCTTGTAAAATATAGGAATTTTTATTAGTAACAGGCTCAAGATAACATCAAAGTAATGACACATTAAGATGGCATCAATATTGTGCAATAGTGAGTTTAAATTTTTCAAATGGTGGATGCCTCATTTTGGAACATAACTCTTAATTTCTATCATATTAGTCTGACATTAAACTCCTGTGCCCATCAATGTAATTTTATGTGTGAATGTACGTATGTATGTATGTATGTATGAATGTATGTATGGATGCACATACCATGCATGTACAGGAGCTACCTAATGGATGTAGCCCAGGTTCAGAGGATTACCCTTTCGTGTGTGTGTGTGTGTGTGTGTGTGTGTGTGTGTGTGTGTGTGTGGTGTGTCTATGTTCTTAGTGACGTGGTAAACTCTAATCCGCCCTAAGCCCAAGGCACCACAGTAGATGTCCATTAGTGTAATTTGCTGTATGTCCCGCCTTTCTCTTTCTCTCTCTCTGTCTCTCCCTCCTCCCCTCTCTCTCTCCACACTGCTTCAAGAAAACAGGAATCCTACAGGGCACAAAACATGACATACTTTATCGTATTTTTGACTTATTTGTATTGGTATGTATTTGAGGGAGGGAACCACACTTTGACTGAAGGACTGAGGTTCAAGCCCCATGTGTTGGCAAGCTTCCACCCTATTGAAGTTTTCTTGAGCAAAACATTGAATCCCTAACCCTAATCCCTAGCTGACCCTGACCTCTGACCTCACTGTGAAGGGGGGGGGGGGGGGGGGGGGGGGGGGGGTAAAAGAAAAGACAATTTCCCAACTTGGATCAATATAGTATCACATTGTATTATTACTTGTCACTGTGAGTTGTCAGCATGTTCCCAACACTAACATCACCAAGACAAAATTCCTGTTCATTTTTTTCACCGGCTGAATAAAGTGATTCTGATTATATTTCCTCATTTTTCTTCTTTAAAAGTAGGTCATGCTGTCTTAGCAAAGCTGAGCTCTGGTGGGGTGTGTGTGTGTGTGTGTGTGTGTGTGTCTCAGAGGGATATGTGACAAAAAATGTTTGAATTGCACTGTGTTTCGAGTATGGAGATTGAAGTGCCCTAAAAATTGTCACCACTCTGTCAATGAAGGAATTTACTCATGCTTCAACACTACAGAGAAATCAGACACCTCTTTAAGCAATTTGCAAATTTGCAGTGACATGAGCTGAGTGTCGACAGAGGGTGATATTTGACTTGAGGGTGTGATTTCCACAAAACAAAAACCTCTGCACCTTCTGAGGAGACACAAGACTTTTCAGTGTCTGGGACGTCTTAACATAAGATTTTACTGTTCACACAAAGCGAAGCAGTTCCTCACATCCCTATCATGTCCCCTCTCCCATATCTTTCTCCTTTGTTCGCTCTGTTAATATACCTTGAAGTGAAAAAAATCCCTTCTATTTATCAGTTTTGCTTCTTATTTCTTGTCCTAGCACTACTCTCTCACATGATGAAAAAGACAGGTGGTCTTCTAGTGTATGCAGATTGTATTTTACCTTCCGAAGAACAGGAACTTACCTGGTCAGTTTATGTGCCGAAATCTCATTACATTTCAAAATAACACAACAGTGCTGACACGTTTATCTTAAGTGCCTTACAGTATAGTACCATGATTGCAAACTTTTGATTGCAAATTTTAGCATGGTTGGTTGGAATGGCACACCCTAGCCCTGACAGTGGCTTTGTTTACGTTCACAGTAACCTAGTTATGGGCCATACTCAGGCTAAGGTCTAATTTGAGCTAAGCTGTTTACATGAACCTTTGATACCCTGTGATTCAGTATCCTTGTTGCCCTGAATAAACCAATTACCAAAATACTCCTGTCCATCTGTGGTGTCCCGTCAACAGAAAGAACAGTCTTCCAGCAAAAAATTCTTAAAAGGTTCAGCGGCCATTCAGCTACCCTCTCCTTGTTTGACTGAACAATACAGGGCAAGGAAATAGTAATCCCATTATAATAGTAACTAGTGTTTGCTGCCATGTGTTTTGTTTCCATAAAAACATACCAATAACACTGTGGGGGTCTGAGTTTTCAATGCCGTAAGAGCCAGTTATACAAAACTAATTTAGATTTAGACTTTATATATTTCTTTGAAGACAATTCTACATTACCTTTATTTTACTTTTGGTTGGTGTAAACTGTATTCTAAATGTTCCATGTATAATATTACTTGCGTTCAATGAATGCTCCTCACTCATTTGTTAATAGTTTTAGCAGAAAAATGCTTGTTTCATTTTAGTACAGAGAAGAAGCTGTTGAGCAAGGGAGCAAACTAGAACATGCCTTATTGTGTTTTATCATTTCATAATTAAATAAATAGTAAAACTAGGATCATGGAGTAAAGAACGTCCTTGTAACTCTAACCCCATGAGCTGTATTCCTTTTGGGGCTCAACAGTTGAGAGCAGCTTGGAACATACAGAGAAAACTGCTTTTACAGTTTAACCAAAAGTGAAAGGAATAAGAGTTTACATGCCACTGTTTAATATTGGAGTAAGCCAGGCATCTTAACCGGGTTTCTCATAATTGGAGTATGAGCTTATGGAATGATGTTTACATACATCGAACCAGGTTTATATCGAGTTTCTTCATCATGTCTGCATTATCCTAATGTGAGCATACACATTTAATTTAGTGGACACTTTTATCCAAAGCCCCCTACAATCCCAAGACTGCTGACATATATATTTTCTTTCTTGTTAGTGTGGGTAGCCCCACTGTGAATTGTACCCCTATCTCTGGCAGTGTTAGTGCCATGCTCTACCTGTTGAGCCTCACAGCTTCATATTCATAAAATAGTCATAAAAATAGAAACAAAGCTAATTTTTGTTCTACAGTTATGATGTTTTTATTGGCATTTTCCATGGTATTATTTTACAATGATGGTCACAGTCTGGAAAGATAAATAGACATGAAACAAAAAGAGTGGCACTATTGCAAGGGGGCAGGAAACATGGGCCTCTCCTCTGTGTGGCCTACATATGGAGCATGCACTTGCCATGTTAAGATATTTTTGTCTTGCTAAATGAATTATTCAGTGCATTCTAGCAGAGGTTGGACATGCATAACACACTTAATGCGCTACTTGATATTGCTGGGGTTGAATCGTGGGTAAAGAGGTTTGGCCCAGCATGTGCAGAGGTTGTTGACCCCACTGCCAATGTCTGTGACTGTGAGGAGCCTAACTTTGTTCACAGGTCTGATCATTGAATTGGTTGCTGCTATTGTGCTGCTGTTGAACTCTGACCTCTAGTCAAGCTCCACCTCTTTCCACTATCAATCAAAGTGTTAACTATCATGACTAATGCCCTGATATATTTCTGATGGTTAAACAAGGCTCCCGCCAACAATGCAGTTCAGACCAAGTACAAATACATTTATTGCACACACACACAGCTGTATGATATATACTGTGCATTATGTATAGTATCAATTATCGTGAATTACAATGTGTCAATTAAATATTCAAGCATTTCTTTTGAATGGTCAGATTTAGCTCCCTGAGGAAAAGGTGAATACTGTACAATCCATCACATCAAACTGCGTAAATACTGTCCCATCAATAGAGTTGGTAACACTGGTGTACTAACAGTCGTGGCCTGGAGCCGCCATGTTTTCATGTCCGAATGGCTCAAATACTTAGTTTAATTTCATCAAACAAAGAACAGCTGAGTGTGCAGGGTCTGCTTATAGAGATGTAATATTGTTGTTATACACCTATCCATTAAATGGCGTTGTAGTTAAGCAGTGGGGGAGCCTGGGTTAGAAGCTGTGAGGGCTATAACGTCATGGTGAGTCACTGTGGCCTTATCATTTCGCGTCACGACATCTATACTGATGGATATACAGTGTGTTTTACATGGACAACACCAGAATACTGACATGGGGAAAGGACAGCACTTTGACGGGCGGGTCCTGCAATGGTTGATGTTTTGGAGCGAGGTGTACGTACAGTTTATATTACACATATACTTAAAAAAAATGAGAGAGATAAAAATAAAACAGGACAGATGATCTAAATCCATGAAGCCATCAAAGAAGCACTATATACAACCTTGGGGGGATGGGGGGGGGGGGTATGCCGACGTGTAACAGGACTATCATTTCTTAACAAAAGCCAAAGAGAGACGACACAGAACAACGTTAACAACAAGGAGAGGAAGAGGAGGAGGGAGGGGATGGTGGGGTGGCCAGAGGAAGGTCTGATATGTGCGTGTGTGCAAACCTCTACAGAGTAAGTATCACGATAAAAGCATGTTTTTGCGCCACCGACTGTCGAGCAAAGGAAGGGGCGCGGGCGCAGGTGTTGCGGGTTTGGTGGGGTGGGGTGGGGTTTATCAGGTGGAAATGGAGGTTAAACGGGGATGAAAGCACTTTTCGCTGCAGTTTAGCCACTGCCCAACATCTTTGTAGCACGCTGGTTGGCCTCGTCGATCCTGGTCTTGTTGGAATCAGCCTGGAAGAGAAAAAGAAAGAGAGAGTGAGGGATTATAGTTGTGCTGGCTGTTGCATAGCTGCATAGGTCATGTGGTGAAACAGATGCTGACAGTGGGGATGAGCTACTTTTATGATGAGACACTTTGAACCAACATAGCACCAGCGTAGCCATCCCATGACAAATATACACAATTAGGATGTTCGAAGCCACTGAGAATTTGTGTCAGGCAGATTTTCTCCATTAGTGTGTCATGCTGGGGATAAATCTGCTCAAAATCAGGACGAGTGCATCCTACGGCTCAGCCAAATGTACATTAGACACCAAAACAATATTAGGTTTGTTACCTTGCATTTACTTACTTCTCATAATCCTGCCACTGCAACTCCTTAAATACAGTTTCTGAATTTAACTGAACCTGTAAATCTAACCACATTCAGTCTGCTCCCTATTGCTCTCTGTACCTTTTCCATTATCCTGTCATTGTACTTTCATAAACACAATTAAAATGGTCATTCCATAAATACAAATGGATTCTAAACTCTGTGCACATTAAGTTTAATGTGCACACGTGGCCTCTCAATTATCCTGTTGTAATTTCATAAACCACTACAAATTTAACTATGAATTGAATTGAACCTGTCAGTAGTACAGCATTAACCTTGGCCTCTAACACTATCCATACCTTCTCATTGTACCTCCATTAACACAAATATAAATCGAGCCTCTGAATTTGACAGAGCCTGTAAGTTTGTCCCCTAACGCTCTCCGTATTTTCTCCATGATCTTCTCAGTGTAGCTCCACAAATGCAAATTTAAATTTTATGTCTCAAATTAATTGAAACATTTTTTTTGTTTTTCATGTTGCCCACTTTTAAGAAATACATAATATATGATATATAATTCTATATTATGATAAGATATATGTCGCTTGTCCCCTAGCACTCGTGGTACCTTCTCCATGATCCTGTCGATCTGGCGGTTCTGGGTGTCGATCTCCTGGCCCATGTCCAGGGCCATGTGACGCAGGTTGCCAATGATCCCGCCCACCTGCTCCAGGTTCTCGTCCATCTCGTTCTCCCGGGCGTCGTCTGTTACCCTGGAAACGCAAAGGAAGAGAAAGAGGAAATGGGAGTGTATTTCGCCCAAAGGTTATGCCGTGGCTACTGTTTCTGTTGAGGTTTGCTCTGTTGTGTTGGAAAGCACAAGCTTCACACAAACATACATGTTTAGTGATGCAGACAATCATGAGAATCATTTTAAATGCTTTCCTAAATGCCAAGAAATGAAATTTGAAATTCAGATATTGCAGAGGGACGTTTAAGGATACAATAAACATTATCTACACCACACAGCCAGTTTTAACTCATGGTTGTCAAGTGTGTGTTCAAAGCACACTACCACTTGCACACTACCCGATTTTGTCATTCAAAAACATTTTCCCACTCATCCAGAACAGTTCACTGTAAATACCATTACAAACGGTAGCTGTTAGCTGTCAGCTCAGTTATGAGGAAGCTTAGTTATGAGGGGAAAAAACGGAAAAGAGGAGGGAAAAAATGAAATCTGTTAGGTTTAAATAATACCTTTTTACCTTTAGAGGAACTTCACATAAACCAGCCTAGGAAGTGACTCCACCTGTGTTTTTTTCACACTATGACTTGTTTTAAAAAGCTGGGGCATTTTGAGGATCCCTGGTGGTCTTAATGTCCAAGAAATCTTTTGCCACCATTATTGTGGAATCTGCTTGAACAAAAGAGGCAGGGCAAAAATGATGGTCTTAATGATAATCGAGTTGGATGTAAGATTTTGTATATGAGTGGAGACGTAGAATTTTTTATTGCTACAGTTCACAAAGTCACACCATAGGAAGTGAAGGTGGTGGGCGATGGGAGGTTGTGCACAGCTAAAAATCACTGCACAGCGGATGAATACATGGTTGCTGACTAGAAATAGCTCCAAAAATAAAACTGGCGTTTTTGAGGTAAAGATATTTCTATTTTCTAAATGTATCTAATGTAATACAATAAAATCCACCAACAACTTTTTGATAATGCTAGTTGCCTACTATCACTCAACAGTGTATGCTTAAGAGTTAGCATGAAGCACTGGAGCCAATGATCTACCAGGGACACATGGATGATTTTGGTGCCTCTGTTCTCATCACTTAACAGGTAAACTGACCAACTGGACAATCTTCTCTCAAAGTCAAAATGTGTAATCTGTCACAAGGATGAGTCCCACTCTGCTCTTCACTGTCCAAAACAACATCAGGGATGTTGGGAATATTAGGAACAATATCTAGTTACAGTAAACTGTACATGACACATACACGCACACACTTCCTCACCCACACACACCTACCCACCCCCCTTACACACACACATAAACACACACACCCAAACCAATGTCCCTCCGCCCACACAGCGCACATATACAAAATACAAACATACACACACACACACACTTACCTGCGGATGAAGCCCCCACTGATGGCCATCTGTTCGCGTTCGTCCACCACACGCGCCCCTGGCTGGCTGTTCACCACTCCATCCTGGTTCGCTCCCCAGGCCTGGCCCCCGCCCTTAATCCTACCACACACACATTCATCAGTCAGCGTGGGTGGATCTGTGTGTGTGTGTGTGTGTGTGTGTGTGTGCACTTGTTTGTGAATTTAGATGTGCTTGGGTGTATGTGCGTGATTGTGTGAGTGTGTGTGCATGTGAATGTGTATATGCATGTTCGTGTGTGTGTATGTACGTGTCTGTCGTTCTGCGTAGTGACTCACTATTAAAACATATACATGAATATATGTTTAGAATGCAATGCAGAATATAGTGTCAAGCCAATTCGCCTACCAAAGCAACATGCAAGCCACGTATGTCGTATTTACATACATGCATTTTCAATCTATTAGTGAATAATTGATCCAGAGTGCTGATCAATTGAATTTGAGCACAATAAGCTCACATGTGGCATGTGTTAGAAAGTAATTGAGGTCCTTCACAGACTCAACAAAACCCTCTCCCACAAGCACATACAGTACAGCACAAACACAAAACATAGTTACAGGACTCCAGACTGAGGAAAGACAAACACACACACACTCTCTCGCTCACACACACACAAACACGCATTCAAGTTGAACGGACACACGAGGAAACGTAGCGCACAATGATAGACATGGGGAGGGGAAACATGTAAAAACACACATGAGGGGAACAGGATCAGAGCACATCATATCAACATGCTCAGGCTAGTGAAAGAAAGCCAACCGGTTAGATCCATCGTGGAAAATCATCAACAAAAACCAAAGTGAACGTTCATCATTTTGAACAGTAGACTGAATTAAAACTGTGATCAGCCCTTCATTTCATCTGGATGGATAGATCTGTATGATGATACACTCTATACAGTCAAACAGCAGTTGAATATAATTCTTGCCGTTTGTTTTACTCTTCATGGTGTCAATTCAATTCAATTCAAGGTGCTTTATTGGCATGACAGTTCACAAACAAACAATATTGCCAAAGCATGTAACAAGAGATTAATCATCAATAAAATTATTAAATAACAAAAAAAAAATTAAAATAATAATAATAATGGTGTCTCTATGTGACACTGCTGTCTTGATGTGGTAAACCCCACCCATCTGGTACTGCAAGCAGTTTGAAACAAACAGCAAGAATTATTGGCAAATGCTATTTGACCCAGGGCTGCCATATATAGATTCTAGATCTGATGAAAAACATGACATAACCAGAGGATTACATAACAAGTGGTTCATGACAGGGAGGAAATAAGAGCTATAGAACAGACAAGAGCTGGACAAAACGGAATCAGCAGACTCCGAAAACACCTGCTTTCACATACAGAAAACATGAAGAGCTTCATTCCAAAATTTATCTCAAGATCCAGTTCTCTGCTCTGTTTTGGAGAAAAGAATCATCTTGTTTATAAAATTTCGACTGATGAATTTCAGCTTGCAGCATTTCTCCAGAATGGGTATATGTTGTTTTGGAATTATACTCTTCCACCTATTTCAGACAGATATATACCACTGAAAATTAAATGTTTGCTGGTTTTGTTTGGGCTTGTCCTCAAGAAGACAAAAAAACAGCAGATTCTATATTGATACCCGAGTTCTGAAATCACAGATTTGTCTTAGGCACTGCATTTGCATAAATCATAAAGGAATATCTTTATTCATCCGGGGAAGCTTGACTGAGCAGCATCCTGCTTCACACTCACAAATGTAAATGATTCACAACTCAGGCACCAATATAGCCATTGGTTTATCAGTCACTTGAATATTCTATAGCTCTGTGTACAATACATTCACTGGTCCTAGAGTACAGTACGCTCAGACTTGGCTCACTGGCCATAGTTTGACTGTTGAGGGGCAGCGAACGGATCATACAGGAGTTTGGCAAAATTGCTGACAGGAATTCAGAAGCCATCCTTAGTTATTTACCTTCACAAAACAAGTTTGCCCAACTCTTGTATGATATATTGCTTTATGTAGGACAGTCCTGAGAGAGGGGAGGAGGTGGAACTCTGAAGTCTGAGGGTCATATGGCACAGATGGAAGCTGAAAGAGGTAGTAAGGTAAGTATGGCATTTTAGGAGGTTATGTTCCTCTAAAATGTATTTTTACACTATGTGTTTGATTATAAAGTCACTGTAGAAGACTGTACATGTTTTATTATAGTGAAACTTGGGTATAGGAAATTCAGCTGTGCCCCCCTACTGCATCATATCTGCAAACACACTGAAGAACGCCCTTAAGGCTTTTATACAATGTTACCAATGCATGTGTACTATCTGAAAAGTGAAGTGAAAACCGAAAAGTTTTCTCCAAAGACATGTACAGACATAAAAATAAAAACATGAGAAAACAAGAAGGATTGGTAACTACTTGGTATAGGACCCAGTAAATCATGCCAAGCCACATGTTATGGCCTATCAGATTGCTTGGCTGAATACAATGTCACTTAAACCATAAATGTTTTATTGTAATGTCACTATGGTTGTGTGTTTGATTAGAATCACAGCCCTTTTTTGACTGCCAAACTGAAAATATCTGTCAGGTGAAGCCTTTGCATCTCATCCCCTTTGCATCCAACGGTTCAGGAACTAAGAACAACTGACCTAGTTTTAGCCTGACAGCCATTCAGTATTTAAATGATATAATTCGCTCTGAATGGGTTGCATGAGCCCAGGGGTCATCTTCTCAAACCACAGAGGACTGTGTAATCCATCAGTTCAAGTAAAAATATGAAAACCACCAAAACTGAGGGTTTCAAGGTTTTCACCCGACAGCAAAATGGAGAAAATTCAAATGAGCAATTTGGGAGAGAAGGCAACGGGTTGATTGATTCTGGGGCTGAACTGTGTGCCTGCTGTACAGCATCATGCTGCAGGGGATTGGAGGGTGATGGGGGTGTAGGAGGGGTGGGGGGGTAGGAGGGGGGGGCGAATACTGTGGCCCAGATCCCTGCTGATGCTGATCCCTGCTGGAAGAGAATCTCTCATCCATTGTGGAATGAAGGGCTTTTAAGGACGACAGCCATGGCGGTTGGAGAGTGAATGTAGTGGCATTTGATCTGTTGTGCAGACTGACTCACATTCAAGCATGCACACACTCACACACATGCGAATACACTACACACACACACACACTCACACACAAAATCTTTCACTCGCTCTCATTCGCAAACACACACACACACACTGTGTTGGTGCAGAGTGGGCCTGTTCAGAGAGTGTTGTGGTGGCTCTGGGCCTGACTGCTCACACCACAGTTCACCATGCTCTATACACCATAAGGCTCAAGCAGGCAGACAGATAGGCAGGCACTGAAACACATGCAGTCAGGCAACGCAGGCTGCACCTACTTGTTACAGGGACATGAACAAAGACCACAGAACTGTCCTAGATTGTTCAAATTCTTTTCTGCATCCTTCATGTCCTTATTGATTTGGTCCATCCCCTCCTCGATGCGCTCCAGTTGTTCTGATTACCAACACATTGTCATTTTTCCCACCAAAAGAACGAAAGCACGTGAGAAGAGAAGAAGAGGAGGAGGAGGAAGAAGAAGAAAGCGGGGCCGGGTGGAAGGAAGGGAGGGGCGTAGAGAGGGAAGACAAAGGAAAAGAGACAAAAAAAGACATTGACTGTGACAAGAGAGACATCAGACATCACCATCACCACCACCACCAGCACTGGACAGGCTAGAGCGCGGGGCTCCCGGCCGGTACCTACTTTTTAATACATGGGCATATCAGACCACAGCATTGTCCTAAATCTTTTAAATCTTTCTCGGCCTCCTTCAGGTCTGCGTTGACCTTGTTCATGCCCTCTTCGACACGATCAAGTTGTTCTGGTGAGGACAAAGGCATGAGAGCAGTGAAATGAATTTGACTGGTTTGTTTCGATGGTTTGCGCTCTATAGGCTACAATGCAAGAAGCAAAATGTATAGGCTAGATGCAAAAGGAAAAGCAGGTAACAAGCATTAAGTGTGTGTGTGCGCACACTTGCGTGTGCACACACATACATGAATGCATTTATGTGTGTTTCTGTGATAGCATGTTAGCGTTAATTAGTGCAAACCTACTTTGTCAAACCATATTTTTTCCTGTCTAGATATGTACAGGGGCAGAATACCCAGGTTTGTCTGTACACAGAACCGAAAGAAAAATACAGCCACACTCAATGATTAATAAACAAATCTAAACTTAAACTTAGATCTTTCTTCATTAAGTGTTGCTAAATTTTTCCTTGCATTCAGCTGACTTGGGAGAACTGCATGGTTACAACAGATTTTGTTCCTTAGCTCCATCCAAAGGGACAAATATCGCTTTACTGAATAAGTGTTTCATCTCAGTAGGAATCTGTACATGAAGCTGTTAATTTTGTCAGTCTGTCTGAACGCTACCCCACACCAAGAGGGGGCAGAGATAGATGATAGAGTGATTGATAGAAAGAGCAGTAAATTTCCCAGTAGAGGAAAGAAGAAAGATAGCAAAAGAAAGACAAAGGCTAGATTAAAATATAAATAACTTTGGCAACTCCCTTGATGCTGCAAAGTTCATAGGACCACCATAGACTGAATTGGATCGGACACCAGCCCAGAGGAGATCAAAAAGAAATCGAAGAGAAAAGAGAGGGTTTGGGACAGGCAGAGCAGACAGAAACACATATAAAATGGCTGAAAATGTGACAGACAGGCAGAGTAATTAACAGCAAATGAATGAACAATGAATGAATGAACAGATGATGGTAATGGAAGTGATGAAAAGCATTATGGCACGGTCAGGCACACAAAGTCATGAGTGCGTTCTTCCTCAGGTGGTCAATAGGGCATAGAGGTATAAAAGCTCTAATTCAAGGTCAGATCCTCTCTCAATCTTGGTAATGGTTAAAGGGCAGGAGAGGGAGAGCAGTAATGTTATTCTCCGCCAGTAGAGAGGGGCGTCTTGTCCTTCAGCAGAAATTCATATTAGTCCCATTGCAATGGACAAAGACGATCATGTAATGGAGGTTCAGGATCTTTGGAAGCCTATGCTACTGATCTCTAACCATGGCCCATCTTTAAGGGAAGGTTTGGGATTTTTAGAACAACATACATTTAGTAGCAGTTTGTTAGACAAATATAGAAGTGTCAGTGCTTCGGACTGTAAATACCAACTCTGCTAATATTTTTGTTTTTGCAATGTCTAGAGAGTTAAATTGCGGAATGGCTCTCTGTTGGCTCCACCCTCTGTTTTGTTATGAGAGTGCACAAAAATGTAGAAAGCGTGTGGAAAACGTGATGGATGATAACATTTTCAACCACATTTTATCAGAGTCCACACTGCTGAGGAGATTTTTCAAAGGAGCCAAGAACGAGCTGCTGCTGTACGTCAAGCAGCTTTCCCAGGGAAAGAATCACAGGGATGGACAGAGGGGCTGGAGAGGCTTAGGGCCAAAAGTGAATGGTGGTGCATGTGCCAATACTACACAGTCATGACCACCGAGATTGAGAGTATACATTCCTCCACACTACAAACAGGATAAAGACAGGGGCAATGAGTAACAAGTCCCATCAACCTGTCTTGGATGTTAGAGGAATGGCCTGTGGGTGAGCAGGTATGTCATTGGGGTTTTCAAATGGGCACATCCCATCTCAGACATCTGGTTGAACTCAAAGGTTAAAAGTTGAACAAGGGGCGTCCTGGTGGCTCAGTTGGCGCATACCATGAAACTGCAACATCCTTTGTCACGTCATCCCCCTCTCTCTACTGTGACTGTCCAATAAAATGCCCTCCAGAAAATCTTAGAAGATTCAGCAATAAGTTCTGGCATCCCATTCTAGTCTCCTCAACGCTGATCAGACCTAAACTCATCTACAAAATACCTATTATACCCTGATTTTGCACCAACACAGCCTTACAGCTAGTCCAGAACATCAAACCCAATAATTTCTGACCTCACCATCAGTCTCAGCAACAACATGAACAGACTCGAAATGGACTGCGCAGCAACTCAGAAACCGCACTGTATCGCCAATCAGATTAATAGGAAGGGTGATCCTGCTGATTTGAAAAGTGATCAATATAGGAGAGGCTTCTAAAAATCCCAAACCTTGTCTTTAATACCAAGATGCTCTCAGTATACAGGGTACAGTGTTGACTGGGTTTTGGAGGATCCCTGGGTTCTGGCAATGCAGAAACAACAGATGATTTCAGACAGGTACTGAGGCTCTGGTTCAGTGAACAGGGGACAGACACCATCAACCACAATATGGATACTGGGGAGATAAACATCCCATCACAAAGCTTTGTCATCTAACTCAGTCTTTCTCTTGCTTTTACATGCTCCTTAATCTTTCCCTCTTCCGCTCTCTCCTACACTCGTCTCACCTCTCTCTCCATGTTTGTCTCTTCAAATTTTAGGCATTATCCAGTGTGATTTACACTGAGTGCAACAGTTTAATAAGCTTCAGTTCCTAGATCAACAGATGGAGGTAAGGAAAGGATTTTTCTGTCTTTAAAATGAGCATATTAGAGGATATGGGAGAAGGGGGTGTTATTCAGGTGGAAGAAGAGGATGTGATTTATTCTGCTGAAGAGATAAGTTTTCAGATTACGGCAGAAAATTACTACTCTGTGTGAGTAGAGGAGGGTTATCCCTTGGAGTTCACCAGCACAGCGCTACACACAACAACTAATTGGTCTTCGGCACTAATCCAAGGCAAAGTGAGGGATTAAGAAGAGGAGGAACGTGACAGAGAGATAGGGAGCAAGAGAGTGGCACGTTTATCTCCTAAGTTCCTGACAGTCAGGCCAGACTTAACAACCTGCACCCCCCCCCCCCCCCACCCTCCCACCAGCTCCAGGAGTGTTGTTCTGTAGCTGAGCCTGACCTTTGCCCTCCCTGTGGAGGGGCCAAGAGAAAACAGAGTTTCCCTTCATGAGTGAATACAGTATCACAAAAATATAAAGTAAACACATGGGTGGGGTTTACCGCGTCACAGCAGTCCTGATAGCATTGGATAAATTGTCAATCACAGAAAACTGTACAAAATTGAAAGTTTAATTTACTTTCAAGTGATTGCCTATACTTGCTATACTCACTGTTTTATCCTATATGGTAAACCCCATCCTTTAGCTACTCAAGGCAGGTTAAAAGACATATTTTCAATCTCTGTTTGGCCGAGTTCTGGCCCCACAGAGTGCAAAACATTAGGATCACCTGTTCTCTTCATGAAACAGACAGAGCAGGTGAATCCAGGTGAAAGCTTCATCCCTTACTGATTTCACCTGTTAAATCCACTTCAGTCATTAAGGGGAGATGGAGACTAACCCAACTGAGACATTGATTGTTTACGAGTGGTGCAACTATCTGGAAAATTTCCCTAATATGTTGTATACCGTGTGTCGTTAACTATGTGTAAGTGTATCAACCTCTTGACTGTCAGCTTTGAGCACTGATCCAAGAAAATAAGGAAAAGATGAGAGTCAGTGGGACAAGCATTAATGCTCCAATCCAGTGAGTAGTGGTAAATAAAAAGTTGAGTGAACTATGACCTCCAGTCAGTGATCATCAAAAGGCAAACAACCACCGATATAAACAAAAATCAGACTGTAAGAAAAACATTATTTTCCTTTTTCCCCCTTAAAACCCTATCTTTATATAACCTAAATCAGTGTCATACTACTTACTATGATGTATACGATTAAATAAAGTCATAAAGATTTATGCCCAAAACATTCCAGCAAATTAAAAGCTGGGTAAACTTGGTTTAGGGGGGTTTACCCTCCACTACATCCTTGCTCCAATCACCTTCAAAAAAATATGTCTAACTTTGTGTCTCAAAGAAATATAAATCAAGCAGGTGAAATGCATAGATTGTAATATGTAGAAGGCAGCTGAAAACCTCTTAAAAACAGCTTCCTTGTGGTAGTAGGTCTATCACAGCCGTGAGCATCTTCTGTGTAGCGGTGATGCATTTTGTGTCTCATTTCTCATGCAGTATTTAGACTGCATGACCACTGGGAATCTCTCTTCCCTATTCCCAGCACTGGCTTCTTTTCTCCTCCTTTTCAATGGAAAGGAGCCACTTTTGCATGTTCCCCACAGCGCTGAGAGTTAAAGGAGAATACCGGTGTCATTTAGAGTTATGGCCCATTTACTACTGTCTATGCCTAGTTTACATTCCCCCCAATAATTTTGCAATGCATGCTGTATATAATTGGATTTTTCAACGTCATCGTCATTTTTACAATACAAACTTTATGGTGTCAAACCTAGCATGAAATTAACTGCTGTCTGGGCTAACAAAAAGTAGCCAATGGCTATGACAATAAAGTTTGTAAGGCGACATGTTTTAGGGATTATTTGGAGGAGACTTCCATTTCTTCCTGCGAGTATCAGGTGATTGACAGTAAGCAGAGTGCAATGTAATGCATACACTGATATGAAAACACTCAGCTTGTGCACAATGAAATAATAATAAAACAGAAACTGACAAAACCAAATTAAGGCGTCATGTTTACTGTGATGGATTATCTCGCTCTGTGGAAGAATGAATGTCAGCAAATGGCTTCTTCTGAAGGTAAAAAAAAAACAAGCCCTGATATCTCCAACTATGCTGACTGTGTGTAGTAATGAATAATGTAAAGGAGAGGGCCAACCTAGATGATTGGCACAAACTTTTGCACGGCTTCCGGTAAAAGCCGTTTCGTGCTCCAAATAGGTTTTCAATAATCCGATAGCAACAGCAGGGGCTACAACCAAAGCATGTTTAGCACTTCTAGCTAAATCAGAAGTGCCTGGTAGACACAGGGGCTTACTGAGGCAGAGACGCAATCTATCAGCCCTGGATGAGGTGTAATTCAGGTCAACATGTATGTAACAGGCAGGCAGGGAGGGACTTATTAGCTGCAGTGAGGCCTCCACCACAGGTAATGCATCACCGCAAGGAATGACAAATCTCCCGGCATGGATAACCTGTGTGTGTACGTATGCGTGCACATACAAGTGTGTGCATTTGTATGTGTGTGTTTTGAAGGGCAGGGGGATTAGTTACACCTCAACAAGACTTATTAATTACCACAGACTTTGAAACCTATTTTTTTTCCCACCCCGGCCAGCTGCTGTAGCTTGTTTTAGGCATCAATTTTTTTGTCTGAGGCTCCAGAAAAGCAGGGGAAAATCCTGCTGCGTCATGGTTTCTTGATGTAAACTAACAGGGTGAGGCCTCCAACAGTACATTACAGAGGCCTTTGTAGGTCAGTAGTTACTGTTAGTGGGAGGGAAGGACAGGGAAAGAGAGATAGAGATAGAGAGAAGTATACAGCGAGAGAGACAAAGAAATAGCCTGAGAGAGAGACTGGTTTCCACCCAAGTATTTTATTGCAAATTGTGGTGTATCAAATTTAAAAAGCTTAATGGAAATGACAAGAGGCATTAGAATTAAATAACTAGCTAAATAGCTTTTTTTTTTCATGTGATAAATAGTGATGAAATGCATGTATGAGGCTAGTTGTATGGCCATTATAATATTAATATGGCCAACATCAGCTGACACAACACTAACAGCTTTCCCAACACTGATCTGTAATAATCAATTCTTGAAAGACTCTCTAATTTTTTGGATTTTTTTTTTTTTTATACATTAGGAAAGCTTATTTATTTGCTTCAACCCAGCTGATGGAAACACATTTTGTTCACTTTTTTTGTGACAGTTGGATGGAAACATAGCTTGAGAGAGCGATAGAGAGAGGCATATTGAGAGAAAGATAGGGATTAAGCAAGAGAAAAAGGTAGATTAGTGAAAAGAAAGAGAGAGAGAGAGAGCTGTAACACTGTTGTAACCAAAGTAATCTCCAGGCGACCTGTGTACAACTGTTCTGGTTGAACAGAAGGGAAAACGGTAGAGATCAAGAGAGAAAAGAGAAGAGGAGGAGAGAGGAGACCTGATGAGAAAGAAGAGAAGGAATGTGAACTGGAGAAAGAAGAGAAGAAGAGAGGAGGAGGAGAGAGAAAGACAGATGGCAGGGATCAGGTGTAGAGGACATTTGCTGAGAGGCAGAGGTAATTTAAATCTGTGAATTGATTGCTGTCCTATGTTAACAGCACTGAGCGCTGCACTGTGTCAGCCATTACTCTGGAGAGAGAGCGAGGAAGGGAGGGGGAAGGAGGGAGAGGGAGGCGATCTGTTCCTTTGACAGGCCAATTAGGCTGCTCTTTCACGCATGGAACGAAGCACAACCCTTTGGTAATACACGTACACAGTACACACACACCTACACACACACACACACACACACACACACACACACACACACACACACACACACACACACACACATACCTAGACCTTCCTCCACACAATAAACCTGCCTCTAATCTACACATTTGCCCACATTAAAGTATAGAAACATTGGGTCAGTATGTGTTAGCAGAGTCTAGGAGTAAGGGGGAGTCGACCAACAGGCCAATTAAAAAAAATAAAAAAAATATGGTGTAATCCTTTAACTTGGTAAAGCTAACAGGCCTAAAGAGAGACTGGCAGACACTCTGTGTGTGTATATACTGAAAATAGTCAAGCTAAGTTTTCTCCTAGACTATAAAGCACTGACAGTTTCAAGTTTATTCTCCATTTACATAAAGATGCATGAAGCAATGCAGCAAAGGAGAGGATTTTTATGTCTATTTTCTCCTCACTTAACAGGTAAGTTGATCAAAGGGACAATCTCTCAAAAAGTAGGTGTATTCCTTTAAGTCTCAGAACATTGCCGTCTGTTGACAGCCGACACAGACAAATACGTAAAAGTCAATATGGCTAATTCAATTTAGGCCTTAAGCAGATGCTGCTCTTATCCAGAGTGTTTAGTTGAGGGGATTTAACCTGTAACCTCCTTTTGATGGGATAGTCTGTCTAACCACTAGGCCACTCTGGTGCCCCTTTCATTTTCACAATGAAAGAGGACCTGGAAATCATGATGCTGGTAGAGTAGGCACAATTTACCAGCATTTGGCTGGTGGCTGGAGTTAATCTCCCACCCTGCCCATGTGTATCTGCCTCCACCTCACAGCCCAGCTCACAGTGTCAAGCACATCAATCTATCTATGACATATTTAATGCCATTTAATATTTTATCTTGTATTTAATATTTATGTAATTAAGTTTAATTCTAAGAGAACTGCTGAAGACAGCTGAGGTTAAACCAGATTAGGCATCAGTCACTCTCCTGCACTCTAGTGGTTGATCAGGGGTTCCTAGAAAAAATATCCCTTTAGGGTTCCTTGAAGAACCCCCATTTGTTTGATGTTGGTGGAAGTACCCTAAGGGTTTATGAAGTCTTATGAAGTGGTTCTTCAAGGAACATTGTGGGGTTCCCTTGTTGCAGTCTGAAGAACCCCTGCAGGTCTGTAAGAACTCTTTTACTTTTCAGAGTGTGTCCTCCAAACCTGTTCATTCAGATAATGTAACCCAGAGTTAAAGCTCCAAACCGAATTCAAAGTTTTGTTCTTTGATACCAAAACACCTCCTTATTTCACCCTCCGCACTACTACAAACCAGAGCACTAACACAACTCATCTGTTACTGCATACTAGTTGTCATTTATACTAAAAATGATTTTTTTAATGGTGGGCCGAGCCATAACCCAGGGATGCTACAAAGGTAGAACTGGAGTGGATGGGGAGTGAATGAGAGAGATGTGTGTTTGTCATTACCAGTCAAACTGATCATTGTTTCCCCTCGCAAAAGAGGACGAGGTGAAAGTATCTACTACCGGCTGACCTCTGACCTCTCGGTCAGGCAGCGAGGAAATGCCGTCCTGGTAAGCATGGCAACCAGGTTTACAGCAACATCACCGATAAAGTAGCACAGTTAAAATCATTGACATAGTTTTAAAGTACTGTATATCCTTGCTCTACTGCTTTATAGGACATAATACATGGCTAAAATATGGTCATCAATGAGACTGAAATAAAATTAACATAATATATACTCTGTAATACATTTGTCTAGCCAAGAAGCATAAAAGTGTATTATAGGGAGGCAAAGCGGAAGGCTAGCTCATCAGCCACATCCAGTATAATAGTGTCAGCCACACCAGCTGTAACTAATGTGACAGTCAAGGGCTTGATAGAAGCAGATAATGGAAGAAATTACAAAGCTCTGTTTTAGTAATAATGAAACCACAAAGGTCATTTTTGAGAATGTAGAAAAATTATAGTGTCATAAATTGGAATGGGAGTCTACAGAATTATACCGGATGTGCCGTTGACGTCAGCTCTCCTATTATACAGCGTAAAAATAGCAGCAAAAGAGAATCAGGACACAACAGAGCAGAACAGAGTAAAAATTGTGTTTAGTGATCTCTCCCTACCGACTTACCTCCCTGCTCATCCAACATGACCAGAGTCCTGATGCCGGCATCTTTACTCTAACGAATAGATAGAAAGAGAAGAAGAGGAAGGAAGAGAAGTGGGGAAAAGAAGAGGAAAAAAGGTGACAGATCAGTAAAGATCAACAGAGAAGAATAGAGCCGTCAGAACGACAGAGAACTGGGTCAAATTACAATTTGAAATCACTCTCTGAGTGTGATTGATCTTGTCTGGCAGAGTGGAAGCAGTTCAACTACCACATCTCTCTTAAACTAAAGCAAACAGTCAAAAGAAAGGGGAGGATTTCAATTCATAACTGACCCAGGAATGGAACATAGTGATTGAAACAGAAATAGCCACAGCGGATAGAAAGATTCCTAAAGAATGTATAGAATTTAATTGGGAAGGTCATTGCAAATGTCGACTCCGGTGATCATGTATCCTACATTTGTCCAATTTATTTTCTACAGTGTTAACAAAATGCCACCTAAGAGCTTTGCTTCCTCAGCGATGAGCAAGTAATTCCACAGAAACAGCAGTCGAAGCTTTGATTGCGGTATGAGAAAATGGTACGACCATGAACAGTGGAGTTTCAGAAGTGCATGGAAACGTATTCATCACACTGTCACCGGGTAGAGCATGTTGGCATGGCACTGCCAGGGTTTGGGCCACCGAATACAAATATATTCACACATCATACTGCAAAATGCCTGGGATAAAAGTGTCCACCAAATGGCATGTGCTATATGTGTTATGTTAGCTGGCTTGGTATCAGAGATTTGTTGACAAAGCTCCAATAATCTGACATTCTGATTTGGCTCACAGAGTTGGCACAAGCACAAGCACACACACACACACACACACACACACACACACACACACACACACACACACACACATCTACATATATACAGTATATGCACAAATAAACAACACACACACATATACACACAAACATGCACTGCTTTTCCTCCGGTACACGCCGACAGTGGGCTTTATCACATAATAACACAGTTCAGTGAACATACCATGCTGTCATACTAACAGCAACAACTGTACAGATAGCAGAACAACAGCTTCATGCAATCTATGAGCTATCAGATATTAAAGTCCAAAGGCCGTTCATTTTACGCTTCAGCTATTTTGGATCAAAGTGTGGCCTGACCTTCTTGGAGCTGTGATAGATAGAGACCAGCAGTGGGATCCAGTAAACAAGGCCAGTGATGTAACCGTTTGTATCAATCAAATTGACTGTGAAAAAAAACCTGCCGGTGGCCATGGATCTGTATCAGTGACTGGTGTGAAATTAGGGTGTGATGAAAGAGTGTGTTCAGAAAGTATTCTCTGGATAAATCAAGGTTAGAAAAAATCATGGTAGGAGGAGAAAAAAACAGGTTCCTTTATATGACCTTTGAGCAGGAATAAATAATAAATATAGCTGCAAGCCTTTAGTGGGGTACAAACCCATGGGGCAAATGATTTGATGGTGAGAATTTAAGCGTGATTCATCATTATGGAAAAGTTCTACATCTCAACGATGGACAATTTTATGTAAAGTCCTACAAGTGCAGTAGGAAATGCTGCCTGACGTATTACCATTAGAAGAATTGGCAATTTGTCCTGATGGTGGCGTTCAGCATGACCAAATGTGATCTGACACTTCTGGGCCCATCCCAAAAATATAGGTAAAAACTGATGACTCTAGCATCAAGCATTTAGGAATTATGCTATATAGGAATTTTGTGGAGACTGGATCAACTTTGTGAGAGAAATAGCAAAAAAAACAAAAAACTGTAATGGCTGAAATGAAAATCAATATGCATAATGGATTTGTCTCTGAGGTACAATTCCTTTCAAGACAGAAAAAGAAGAAGAGAAATCCTAACAAAAACAACGGGATTTCAGTCCTACAGGCTTGAACCGCTAATGATATGATCCTTTGAGGGAATATGAGGGAAAATCTGACGGGAAACTCTTGTTGCTTGCCAGGTCAGAGGTCGGGCTCAGCAGCACCCCTGGGTTTTGCTCAAGGACACTTCAGCAGGTCAGATGCTTTCAGGTAACTGTGCTTGAACCCAGTTGAAGAGCTGCCTCTCTAACCACTATGCCACTCTGCTTGGAATCATGGGAAATCACTGGCATGCGGGGCTGTCTGTGGCAACAGAACTACAGGACAGGATATCTGACCCCGCCAATTGGCATGATGTCATGTGGTGACATAATTTCCTTTCCGCATGACTAGTTAAACAGACACACAGAGTGACTAATAGGACTTTTTCACACCTCGCTGCCATACCATGAGTCACCAGAGTCTGGTAGTGACCTGATGCACAGCAGCGCTAATATTTCAGCTTTCCTACCAAAAATATACCCATGCTACCCAGGAAATTGAACAAGGAAGGCACTGACAAATTGAGATTAATAGTTTTAATAATAGACATGAATATTTTTAACTCATGTCATCCTCTAAAATTTCTTTCTTCTCCTCATTTTTATGCTTGGCAGCAGTACAGTGCTGGCAAGCTACGCATTCCATTTGTACATTTTATTATAAGCACATTTGGTGATGAGGTAAGAACTTGAATCTGGTAGTGATGTTCAATGTCTTCAATTTCTGTTTGTTCAATAGACAGGTATAGTCACTAGTCAAAAATAGCTTTCTCACATGTAACATATTTCTACTCCGAACCCTTTGTTAAAGGCATTTCTTAAAGATTACAGGTGGTGTCTGTATCCATGACAGTCATAATAGAAAACACAATTATTGTCAACTTTTCCTGTTTAAATAGTTTTAAGGGTTGAACAACTGGTCAAAGAGAATGCAGGCAGGAAATAACAAAAGAGGTCAAGAATGGAGGGAAAGAAGAGATCAAGAAGAAGGAAGTACAGAGGAGAGGTCTGCTGACAGGAAGACAGAGTCCTTGGTAGCCTGGTATTGATTTTTCATCTAAGCGACCACTTCGCTGTCCCCTGGAATCTATTCTAATTCAGTCGCCGTGGAGATGATCTCACCTCACCCAATATGACCCACATGACTCCCTGCAGTGCCACTATTGGTCGACCAGAACCCGAAGTGATATCTGATACACAAACACCAACCTCCTGGAGTTGCATTTCTGGTATCGAATGTGCTATAGGAAGAAAGGATGATTGATCAGTTGATTGAGTCATTAATTAATGTACACTGCTCAGTTCCAGGCATCTGTGTACATACTGCAGATAAGGGCACTGAAAGGTGATGTTTACTTCTTAAACAGTCGGCCTGTCAGTCTTTTTTAGTGTGTCAGAGATGTCACGCTAGTGTCAGATGAACCCTCACTGTCTGTAAAATTCATTTGTAAAGCACAGGTTAATCTCCAAGTGACAAAGTAAAAAAAAACAAATATTATGCATTTTCTTTTAGGCTCAGGCTGTTCATTTTAGTTAATGTATCTAGTGATGTCTACAGCTATGTAAGAGTCTAAACTGGATGCCTTGGATTTAGATTTAGATTTAGATAGTTTTAGATTTAGATTTAGATAGTATATCTACACCGCAGAAAATGCCATCTTAACAAGTCTTTCAGTCTTTACATCTTATTTTTCCTAAACTATTGGAAAATTCTTTTTGGCAGATTTTTTAATTGTTTTAAGAAAATCTGATTTTAAGACAATACTAGATTAAATGACTTGTCACTAAGATGGATATTTTTTGCAGTGTGGTGTTTTCCCACATCTATCTAACCGTCCGCATCACTGTAATATCATGTCCATATACTCTGACATCGGGCCCATTGCTGTTCCCTGTCGTCCAATCAGATCTCCTGTTTTGCTGACTGTCTGGTCCACAGCGACATCTGATCTGTAGGCTACTGATGTCCTTCACAGCCTCTCTGTCTGTCTCTCTCGCTATCTTTCTCACTCTCTTCCTTGGTCTCTCTCCCCCTCTCACAGTCAATCTCTCTCTGTATCACTCCTTCTTCTGCCTCTCTCACTTTCTCTCTCTCACTTCCCCCTTTCTCTCCTACACAAAATCCTAGCATATAATCTAAACAAATTATTTCAAAAAGGTAGTTGGCAGCTTAAACCCCTCGGTCTGCATTGTCAATATTTTAGAGATATTGAATGATCAACCCCAGTTTTTCTTTTCATCTGCAATACGTAAAGTGTTTTGGAAATATAATGTGTTGGATCTAATACAGTTAATGTGTATCAGGAGGCAGACAGAGGTCATTTTGTGCTTGACTTTGTTTCCCTCTGCTCACAGCACATGACTGACAGCTTAAATACACAGAGTTGAACAGACAGACTGAATTCCTCTACCCTGCGAGACTGATTTCACACACACACACACACACACACACACACACACACACACACACGCATGCTGTGGCCCCATTTCTTTGGGTTTTGATGTACTCAGTCTTATTCCCAGTCTTATTCTTAGTATCCCTTGTTTTATCATCTTTTGTTTCTGTCTGTATTTGTGTCTTTTTTGCTCTGTAAAGCACTTTGTAACAAACCTGTTTGTTAAAAACACTTCAGGAATAAATCTGAATTGATCTAAGATTGATTTAAGATTCTAATGGTCAAACCCAATTGCAATTTGCTGTCTATGTGGCTCTTAAATCAGGCCTATCAGAAACAATGGTACAGATCCACAATATATATCCTCAAGTCAGCCATATGAGCTGCAACTCCTTTAAATTTTAAACGCACTCAGTCCTGAAGCCTCAAACCAAATGTTCCCTGGATGACATTACTGGCATCAGGATTGCAGCTTGCCCTTGGTGTGTTTGAGGGAATAAGGTACGGTGTGGCTCACTGGGCAGAGCAAGGCACTATGGTACTGTAAGACACTTTGGATAAACGTGTCAATCAAACGGCACGTTACGTTTGAGACACGCTTGGCCATTTCCCGCTGGCTGTCACAGGCACCTGTATTACTATGTCACCAATAAATTACCAGGAGATTTCTATTTCACACTATATGCATTTACTGTGTTGCTCTCTGATGGATGTTCATTAATTTCAGTGAGAATCCATGCATCACTGCATTATGATACAGGTGCTGCACTGATTTTAAATTCACCTTTTAGGTATTTAGCTGATGCGCTCAACCAGAGCAACTTACAATAAGTACAACAGTAGAATAAGTTTCAATTTCTCCATCATCAACATTACAATCAACCAGTAGTAAAGTTTGCATGGTCAGAGCCTCAGAGAGAGAGGAAGAAATAAGACTTAAGGAGAGCAGTAGTGGATTTTGTTCTATTTATGCATTGATTATGCATGCATAAACTAGACTGAAGGTTATGTTACCCCGTCTTTTACTTGCTCTCTGTGATGTCTTTGTGATGAAAATATTTCATCAGCGAATGAAAGTTGCATTCTCCTTGCGTAGAAAACAATGCAGCAACGTAAATGCATTATGGATTAAGTGCAGTTGTGCCATTAATCTCAGGAAAGTGTCACAAGAAGAGGATGCCTCCAAATCAGCAGCACAAAGATCCAGACAGTGGCTACCAAAGACTCAGGAGTAATCCTGAGTCTTTGGTAGTGGCTGTCTCTATCATATTCATCCTCATCAGAGCAGAACTCTTACAGAACCAGACCGATCAACTATCTCTTACAGAGTGTGCAGTTATGTTGTGCAGCCTGAAATCCTGAACCACCTAACCACCTATAGACTAACAGCTAAAGACCAAAGATGAACCTAAAGCTTAGGCTGGCAAAATCAGTTTCATCTTTTCAAAAACTTCTTAAAATACAAGTTTACAGAGAGGCTATCATTTTCCTCACTTATTTTAGTTTCATTATATTTGTATGTTTGATTGTTCTTCTGTAGCCTACTTAACATACCGTTGAGAACCAGTGGTTATGATCATGGCATTGTTTATAACAGTCTGCTTCACAGAAGGACGCAGCATGGGACAACTGAGACCGATTAGATACCGTCCCTCTTCCTTTAATGCTTTATTCAGCAGAGCGCTGTACAGTAACTAAACCACTTCCCGACATGTAGTTTGAGAAAGTGTTATTGGAGATAGATTTAGTGCAGCATCAGACCTGGAAGGGACTGAACAAGCAGGTATCACTGCACCAATGTGCTCCCTGCTCTGACTCGTCTTTACTTATTCAATTAGTGTAAGCTTCACAGTAAGCCCATTTAACACAGAGGACATGGAGTACTGGCTCTGCTTACAACTGTCTGCTTGAGGGAAAGATGTACTGTAAAATCAGCATCAGAATCTTTTTAATCGGCAAGTAAAAAGTACAGAAATTTGTTTTAGTGACATTGATACAGAGTCAAATAGGGGGGGGGGTGATTAGAGAGTGGTTAGTACTGGTTATGAGGGACAAGCCTTCATGTTGGAGGAGTGACAACAAAAGGAAGGATTCTAATGTTGTCTCCTCCTTCTTCGTGACTAAAACAAAATTCCTAGTGTCTTTGCAGTGCTATGCTTTGTACTCAATAAAATTATCATTCTCCCTCTTTAACAGCATAATTTGAACACTCAACTGTACCGAAATTTGTCATGTCCTTTATTTGTCAGGAATGAAGAGGCATAACAGCCTCTTGTTTTGTTGTCAGTTTGCATGTCAGGCCTCTATTGGCAGCTTACAGAGTACCACACATTGAATAATTGAGACATGAAAGTCAAGATGTCAAAGGGTTAGCTTCATCAAAAGGCTAAAAACTAAGTCAATTAGATTAGTTAGATTAAGAATATTTTAGCCAGAAACTAAAGAAATAAACCCAGAGACAGTCTTATACTTTCTACAGTGTATTGTCAGAAGAGGCATGTGGAGTCATGCCTCATCCATAATCCATGCTGGGATATTGCTCCATCGCAGTCTATATCGAGCCTATTTCTCTGGAGAGATGCTAAGTGAGCGGGATAGAGAGCCTCTCGTCCGCTAGACAGAGAGGAGACGCCGACAGTCAAACACAACTCAGTTGCTATTTGTCTCCGTGTCTTTCAGTGGTTTTCAACCTGAGAACCACTAGAGAACCGGTGTCCTAGAACAAACCACAGGACTTCTCCAATGGAGAGGATCATACTTGAGGTGGACAAATGGCATTCCCCTGGCATTATCTTGAAAGGTCAAGTATTCAGCCACTGCCAGCGAAAAGCCTGGTCTGTCTCACAGGCCACTGTGGAGGTCCGCCCCACGTCTCTTTCTGCCCTTCAGTGTTTTGTCTCATTAAGACATGGAGGCTGGTCCAGGGGTCAGGAAGGGGACACGTCTTCGGAGCCAATGGGAATGCTGCAGCAAGTGGCGGCCAGACCCAACACACACTAATGCAAAGCTGATGCCAGTAAAACCACAAATTAATCACTTAGGATGTACTTCTTAAAGTTAGATGTCATCCTATTTGGGGATTTACATTTCATTGTCTCAATTAAATAATTGAATGGTTCTAAATTGGGATGTAGACCATAATTCACTTATTTTCACTGGCGTGGCGCCATCTTGGACCAATCGATTCTTGTCTTAATACATTACTTCTGATTGGTGGAGCTGACTACAGGCTAGTGTTACATGACTTCTGATTGGTGGAGCTGACTACAGGTTCTTGCCTTGCATACCCAAAATGCTACCAGGTATGCAAGGCAAGGAACAAGCTACAGTGCAACAGCGGTCTGTGAGAACATGGAAGAAGCAAAGGAAAATGGCTTCAGGCTGCACTTTACACAGCAAGAACAAAGGCTCCATCTATTTCTACACATAATTGGGTAGTTAAGGCCCTTGTCTCTGTACCCACCTGTACCCCTGTTGACCTAGAAGTTAATTTCAATAGAACCTTACTTTCATATCTTTGCTACTGTTTCAATAAAGAGAGAAATAGCCTGTAAAGGGGAGGGGACTGCTCCTCTGCTTTAGGACAAGAAAGCTGAGGCAGTTAGTGCTGGAACTATCAAAGCTATTCTGAGATATGACGCAGGACAAAAGGTCGGGACACTACTGAGACAGGAGTGACCTTCTGCCAGTAGGCACACCGTGACATTAAAGGAGCTCCGACAGTTTCCACGTCCTTCCTCTTTTATAGTGAGGGTGGAGTTTTAGAGTGGCAGTCCAATATACTAAGTGTACTAAATATCAGAGCCACCTGCTCTTCCTAGGAACTGACTGACCAGGTGAATCCAGGTGAAAGCTCTGATCCCTTATTGGTTTCACAGAGGAAATCCACCTCAGACATGAGGTGGAATGAAGGGGAGGAGACAGGTTAAAGAAAATGATTTCTGACCCCTGAGAGAAATGAGCCGTGTGCTGTGCAATATGGAGCTAAAACTCAATATTAACAAGGCGGTCTCGCTTCATATAGCCGACTCTGGCTTCATCTTTATTATCTGTCTTGAGAAAGGTCTTGGGAAATGTCAACAGGTGATGAGACCGAGGCGAATCGTTGTTTGTGTAATCATGTGAGTGATTTTACTCTACTGTGGCTGGTAATGTGATGTGTGTCATTGGACTCACCTCCTCAACCAGAGCCAGCATACGCCGAGTGCTCTCCAGAGACTGCAGAGAGAGAGAGAGAGACAGAGAGAGAGAGAGAGAGAGAGAGAGAAAGAGCAACGCTTTAGTTGGTTCACAAAAGGACATACAGTATAGCACCTGTAGCAAATATAGCCCTCCTCTTTCAAAGCTTAAATAAAAACTGTTGGTATCTCACTGTAGACCTTGGCTTAAACTCTCTCAGGGTAAAACACAAATGAAGACTTTCAGTAAAAAAAAAAGAGATATTCGAAAAACATATTTGAAAAACACCTACTCTTACAAAATTGATAGCTGGCATGAAGCACATTACTTGGTTACTATCAAAGTTGTCAAACACAAGGGCAAGACTTACAAAAAGACCTAAAAAAAAAAAAAAGGGAATATTGATGTGAGGATGAATTCTCTTTTTCAGCATTGCCCTGATGTAAAATCCACAGACTTCTACTGGTGGCCTGGTAGCATTTTGGGATGCTATTGCAATGAATTTTTAACGAGAGAAAGACATCTCAACATGTTAAAATGGCAAATTGAGGGTTGAACAGGACATGGTGAAAGTCTTCATCTGGAGAACAGAATTCTTATATTAGAACATGCAATACATTTTAATAATATTCGTTTTTATATTCCAATGAGTGCAGACAGGCACAGTTTATGGGCACTCCAACAGCATGATTCACCCCCTGATTCTTCTTCCCTCTTCTCCTCTCCTCATCCCTCCTGACTTGTCTCCTTTCCTCTTCCTCCTCTCTTCTCCTCTCTGTCTTCTCTCCCTTCTGTCCTTCCTCCTCTCCTCTCCTTCACACTCCTCACTTCTCTCCTCTCCACTTAATTCTCCCTCTCCTCTCCTCTAATCCCAGAATTTATTATCTGATTTCTACCTTTTGTTTGCTAACTTTCCACTTTCCCCAGGATCCCTCTGAATTCCATCCCCTCTCTCAACCCAAACACTCTCTTTCATCCCCAATCACTCCTTCACCTCCCTAATCTCCTCATCTACTGCTTCCCCCTCACCCCACCCCACCCCACCCCTCCTCTCCTCTCCTCCATACCATGGAGCAATTTTACATTGATTAGCAGTTTAAAAGACGTCCAAATGGTTATAGATGTCTAAAATTAGGCTAAGGATTTAAAAGGCTTTAAAAATTAAGGTTTAGTAGACGACTATGTCTTAGACTATGTATTCTGGGGTATATGACAAAAATAAAGGATTATCTTGTACATATGGACTTCTCTGGTGCTTATTTTTTTATATTTACAGCTGTAAGAATGTATTTGCTGCTTTGTCTAAAACAGGTCTATACATAGCCAAAAGGATCCTGGGCTATATGAGAGCTGAAGCATAGACAGGATGTTGAAATCATGTCTAGTGCTCAGTGGGATCCGTCCATCTATCCATCCATCCCTCTGTCCTCCTCATTTCAGCTATCTCTCCCTCTCCCTTCCCTCCCTTCCTCCCGTCTCCCCTCATATCCGAGGAGCCTCTCGGACTTGCATTATCTCTTCATGAATGTTTAATAGGGCCATTTGAGCTGCTCTATTATTCTGCTGCACAGAATTATCTGCTCTTCCTGAGCTCCTCTCGACTCATTAGAGAGGGCAAAGTTCTCCAATCCCCAAAAATGCACAGCTTTGATGAAAGACTTAGAGAACAAATAGCTAAAACAAGGGAGGGTCAAGCTAGAGGGAGAGTGTTCTCTGTGAAGAGTTGCTGTGATGAAAACCTTTGGAGATACATTTCTGTCCAAACTATCCATATGAGAAAAGAACATTTTGAAATGCTGCAATTGTCAAAGGATGATTCATAAACCCAAATTCAGTTCTAGAAAAAGGATTGTAACCCAAGTTTTGCAAGTAAATCCTCACATTACCATTGGCAATCATTATTTATGCCTTCGGTTCTCATTTTACATCAAAGTTTCAGATTTACAGATTGGTGGATCATGTTCTAGCTTTTGGCAGTTTGTCCTCTGCTGTAAAACATGATTTGTATAGGCAACATTTTATTGATTCAGTCCCGGAAGCAGTGCTTTTTTTTCTATTGCAGTTCCTGTCGTGTTTTTCAAACTAAAAGTATGGGTTTAGTCAAGGTTCTTGCAGGAATGCACCAGCAAATGCTGCAATAGCACTGAAATGCAACAGGCCTTTACATCCAAAGGATGTAATTCATATGCAATTCCATTTCTGGATTTACAGAACAGCTCACAATTTTACCATTGATAGATTTCAAAATGTTACAGTCATGTACGATGTGTTGTGGTTTTATCATAAAAACCTAACTTCATAAAAACCTAACCCAATTTTAGTGATTTATTTTCTTGAATTCAAGGATTACATGCTCCTTTCTAGTTAATATCAGGTGACAATTTTCCAAACAAATTTAAATTAAACCATTGAGGGCAAATGTGCAAGTGTGTGTGCGTGTGTGTGTGTGTGTGTGTATGTATGTGTGTAGGTGTGTGTGTAGGTGTGTGTGTGTGTAATCTACCTCATCGGCTATCTGGTCTGCGCGTGTCTGCAGGTCGGCCAGCTCATTGCGCATGTCGGCTTCATCCGCCATGATGACTGTTGAACCTTGACCTCAAACAAGGAAGACTGGAAGAGAGAGAGGGAGAGAGAGAGAGAGAGAGAGAGAGGGGGGTTATTTAAGACAGGTTATTACACTAACTATAGGCTACTACAAAATATACATTTATAATTGCTATTGTTGACATTTACATTTCTCTAATGTCTATCATCAAAATTGTGAACATCACATGCACACATGCACACACACACACACACAAACACAAACACACGCATACACAAAGAGACCAACTGACCCTTTCCCCTCCCATTTGATTAACTCCTATGTGTTTTTAATTGCCTTGATCCACGTGCACACACACACACACACACATGCACGCACCCACACACACACACAGTGCAGCCAACAGATTGAAACCAGTTTTATTGAGTTTATCAGTCATTTTAATGGCCTGTCCACATAGCTGAACAGTCTGATTAAATCAGCTTCTATCTCTATGCAGACACACCAGAAGTCCATGCAGGGTGGGAAATTACCAGCCAAATGCTGGTAAATTTGTGGTGTGGTTGTCTACTAATATCCACTTTGGTAGGTAACCAACCATGATTTGGAAGTCCTAATAATCTGACCACTACCACACCAAAGATATCCCATGGTTTCCCCTGCCCAACATAAACTTGGATCAGTATATTTACAACTTGGCCTGGAAAATGTACTGTGAGGGCAACAGCATGGCTCTGACCCTTGACCTCCTTATGTAATAGTGGTTTCTTGTAATGTCAGTGATCTCTTATTCTAGTATTGATCTCACTGGAAGTTGCTGGATTTTGTTTTCACTTTGCTGTGATGTAGTCGAGCTGAGTTTATTTTTCAAAACACAGCAAAAAAGCATGTAAGGTTGATTCATAAAAAATTCATATGCAACTATTGTGTTGTGCCTATTTCTGTCCTTGGCTGTTGTCAAGGTGGCTGAGTGGTTGGAGAGTTGGCCCTGTAACTGCAGGGTCACAGGTTCAACCTCCCCCTCCCCTTTGGTTACAGTCTCAGTCACACATACACTGATATATGTGCATGTGCACACATACACACACTGATAATAGTCAGCATTTTTACTGGGGGGTAGTTTAGTCCAGGAAGAACTGCTATAGAATCTGAGATTTCCGCAATTTCTGCTTTGTCTCCCCCTGGCTGGATAGTTAGCAGACCTTCGTCCAACCCAGTATTGTGTTGTTGGTATTGTGTAACCTGATGCCACAGTCCAGATGGATAAAATAACTATTACTAGGGAAAAGTCCCAGATTCCAGCTTTAAAAGGCAAAAAATTGTACTGCAGGATGGTCTAGTTATCAGATGCTGTTCAAACCCCCACCCTGCTGAAGTGTTCTCGAGCAAGACACTGAATCCCTACCAGCTCCAGAGCTGCTGTTCTGTAGCTGACCCTGACCTCTGACCTTCCTGAATTTCCCCTTCAGGGGTCAATAGAGAATTGAAAAGTAAGAGGGAGGAGCTACAGCACTGTAATGGTAAGAGAGAAACAGTATCAGGGCGGAGACAAGGGTCTATTTTGGTTCCCCTGAAGCGCTGCCAGACACTCAATGTTTCATAGAACCACACAGTGGAGGCTGAGGTACGGTCTATGAAAAATGTATGGAGCTTTTAGTCTACAGACTGACAGAGCTACATGCTGCTGCTGGTTGGGACGAAGAGGATGAGAGCTGAAGAGAGTGGAGCTCATCTTATCCGACTCTCTCTTTCAACTCTGTCTCTCTCCCTCTTTCTCTGTTTCTCACTCTGAATCCCTTTCTCTCACTGTCTCTGCTTTTCTCGTTGCCTCTCTCTCGCTCTCTCGCTCTCTCTCTCTCTCTCGCTCTCTCTCTCTCACTGTTTCTCATAACAATCCAGCCTTTTAATTGGGAAGATGTTTTCACAAAATAATCTGATCTAATCCAATCAGATCTAATTTGTGTGTCTAATGTGTTTTTGTTTGCATAGCAGAAACCTAGTTGAAGAGCTTTTGCTGTAATATGGCTTGTCACAGATATAAGATACATAAGATATAAGAGTTACAACCCAATTTCCCCACTGGGATCATTAAAGTTACATGCTGCAATATACAGTATAGCTATGGGGCGCCAAGTGGCTGGCAATAGTTTTCTTCTAAACCAGGTTTACATGGGCCAAAGTGCAACATTTTTGCCACACCCTTGAAGTATCTATTTGATCATTTTAAGAACTACAAATATATATATTTCAGGTCACTATGGTTCTGAAGCCTTGACCTCCTTACTATTGGTTGCTTGTAGTGTTGGTGATCTAGAAGCTGAAGCTTATTCTACAGTTGCACTCATTGTAAGTCACTCTGGATAAAAGCCTCAGCTAAATGGCTAAATGTAAAATGTCAATTTAAACATTTTACATAAAGTGCAAGTGTGTACCGATAATATCATGGCAGGCAACTGACCATTCTAGTCTAAAAATATATATTTGCCGGTAAAATTGTGAAATGGTGAATGGTGAATGGTGAATTCTGGGTTATGCAAGTCACTTTGGCAATTACCCAACTATCATCTGGACGTCCTGTTATGTTCAAAAAATCTAGCTGACTGGTGAAATGGTGAAAAAAGCGGGTGAATTTTGTCGATGCACCAGCTGCTGTTGCCGGTGGACCTCAATCACTCAATCCATCAATCAATCCGTCTGAGAAGAGTGAGGTGAGGAGACACAAGGTCAGACACAGTCGATGTTGGATGCTGGATGTTTGATAAAGTATCTCCTTGTTCCTTCTCCCTGCCCCTCCTCTCTCTCTCTCTCTCTCTCTATCTATCTGCCTCAATCCCCGCAGAGTCGTCAGGGCGTTTAATAATTGAACATATGCCGGGAAAAGAGACGGAGCAAAAATATAGCCTTTTAAAAGCCCTTCTCTCCCTCCTTCATTCCATCTCTCTCTCTCTGTTTTTCTCCCACGCCTGGTACACACTGCTGCTTTAAAATATTTACATTGACATTTTACATTTTAGCCATTTAGCTGACGCTCTAATCCAGAGAAATTTACAATGATTGCAACAGTAGAATAAAGCTTCAATTCACAGATCAGCAACATTACAAGCAAGCTATAGTAAAGAGTGCAAGGTTTCAGACAGTAGAGGAAATAAACTATTCCTGTGACCAAAGAATGATCAGCTATGAAAGAGAAGTGCTAGGAAAGGAATAGCAAGGAGGGAGGTAGACACCATTGAAGTATTTTAGGCAGGGCAGGAAACTGACTCTTTCTTCCACCAGCCTCAGGGGCTCATGGATTATAAAAGTCCAGTAGAAATAGAGTAGAAAAGAACCTCCAGATGACAGATGGTTACTTGGTAAGAGAGGCAAACTAATCAACCACAGCCAAAATTTGCTGGAGGTAATTTCCATACCCTGTTTTTACTTGTGGGTCTGGACAAGGAATGGTTTTTGTTTTTTTTAACTGAGATTATGTTGCACACACTGTTTGAACACATTTTCAAACTTGACTAAGACTAAGTAATCCGTTGAATTTTTGTTAATTTATTAAAGTTATCAAATCCCTGTGCTCCATTTCAAGACAAGTGTGTGAAGCAACAATGTTACAGTGACAAAAGTTTTGTTAATTTGATCACGCCTAACAAATCTGTGGCTACACTCACTGGAAAGTCCTAAAAACTGCTAAATTAAATCAATTTCACTTTTGATATTCTTTAATGAAACATGTCACAGCAAAACAGAGGAAAAGGTAGTTGTTCACACCTTAAAAACCAGCAGCAATAACAGAGCTTAATATACCAAAATCTACAGTGTCAATATCTCACACAAGTAAAGTTCCCAATCAAATACATTCAGGCTCTCTTCTGCCACCATACAAATAGTGTTTCACAGCCGCCCAAAATTCATAAATGTGATAATATCATATCACAAATCACAATATCATATCACACCTAATATATTCTTATGAACGTGCTTGTTTTTTTCCATTATAGCTGGACCAGTGGGAGTCCAGGATTAAATAATACACTAAACCAAAATGTTTCTGCAAAAAAATAAAAAAAACTTTAGTCAGCCTGCAGAGCTTTAGTCAGTCTGTTATTTGCTGCTGTGCTCTCATCTTTCATTTCCCCATCGCTCCTCGCCATACTCATCTTTCCAGTGTAATTTTCAGCTGTGTTATTGATCAGCCAGTAGCTCGTCTATCTGCGGTAGAGCTGCTTCCTGTTCACTCACACATATTGCTTCCTTCTCTTCTCATTTCCTTTCACTATATTTACTGCTTTGCCTGAGCTTCCTCTCTCTCTCTCTCTCTCTGTCACTCTTTCTCATGCTATCTTTCTCTCTCTCTATCTGCACTGACTATTGTAATTAAAACCAATATTCCAATTAACCAGTTGCAGATGTTCTTGATGTGCATCCTTTTTCAATGAAGCAATATCCATACATAAATGTTTGATTGTTGTAATGTTTGATTATTTACACTATTTAGCCTTCTTGATGCAGCCTATTCAAGGTTGCGTGGTAGTCAGTTAATCCTGTAGTCACTTGGTTGCTGGGTATATGGTAAGAACCGTGCGTTCCCACCACCTGTGCCTGATGGATTATGTTTCTATCATCATTAACTTCCTATCAGCTGACCGTCTCATCCATCACTCAATGTCTAGGGCAATGCTTTCTAGTGGAAAAGTGTGGTAGCCTAAAATACAAATAGACACAGCTCCTACACTATCACTGTATCTCTATACTCTAACACAATCTGTCAGTATTTTTCTGTCACTCTCTCTCTCTGTCACAGTTTCTCCCTCTGTATTTGTCTCTCTCTCTGTAGAGGGCTTTCAGGTGACCTAACACATCCTCTGGCGGCCATGTTGGCGGTCCTCAACTCTTAGGCAACAGTAGCTGTGAAAAGCTGATTGTGTTTCTAAACGTACAACTTGGACATGTCAACAATTAGCAATTTCTGAGCTTTTTTTGACTGATAATTTCGGCACTAATACATCTAATCGATTTTGTGTTTAGCTTGTTAGTTAACTAACCATCTGGTGAGCTAACCGTCACTGAGCTATAGTGACTAGCAGTTGCATGTTAACATTAATGTCAATTGCTTTGGTAGCCTGTTGGATCAGGTTGGACAGTTTGTTCAGGTTAACTGATGCTTTTCAAAGTACAACTCGTGGTGTTAAAGACTAGGGCTGAAAACAACAGTTTACTGTGTCACAGTAACCTAAATTTAGAAACTTTTTTTTTTTTTTAGATTTCTCTCTCTTTCTAGGCTGGTTGTTATATATTTAGACATTATTTGCGCACAGCCAATGGACCTAAATGATGGCGCCAGCTGTCGTTGCTATTTGTGCCACAACTGCAAAAGCCTCTGTCAAGCAAATTTTATGCAAACTGTTGAAATGTCACAAAAATAAGACACAGATTAAATGAATTTCCATCAGCTGGATATAGCTAGTCTTTCAAAAATGTATTGTTATTGGGCAAGTTGTTGTTGTTCTTTAGTATCAGCTAATGTTGGCCACCATGCTTTCAATCAATGACAAAAACAAAGAAATGCATTTGGCAGCATTCTTGCACCAACTAAAGGTCATACCATGACAGACATGGAAGCAACAGCAGCATGACATTTGTTGAGGTCATGGTGGGTAGATATCGAGGAAATTGTATCAAATTCTGCCATTTCCATTCATCTTTTCCAATTCGATGCATCATAATTAAAAAAAAAAAAGACTTGGATAGAAAACCATGCAGCTCATCACCCTATCTGTCTTTGTCCATCTATCCCATTCTGAGAGTCACTTCCTCTTTCATCTCATGGAGAAAAAAAGAGATTTATACCACACACAGACACACATACGCACACATGCACACACACTACAGTCCAGCTGACGTGGCGCAAGGCCCCGCCTTCCCCATCCCCCACCAGGGGCCATGGCGGCTGTCACTCGTCTTGATTGACGGCCGCTGTAAGGCCTGAACTGCCAGGCTCAGCCCATGGAGAGATTAAAGTCAGCGGGGAAAGAGGATTTAGCCTCCACTGTATTCTCTCCTCTCTCACTCTCTCTCTCCTCTAACTCCCTCTCTTCTCTCTCGGTTTCTTTCTTGCTCTCTCTCTTTATCCCCTTTCTGTGCCCTCTCTGTCCATTGCACAGTAATATACTGTATGTACGGTCAGTATGCTGTAGGTACCAGCGCAAGGGAACAAACACTGTGTAACATTTAATCCCCAACATGTTAATATAAAAATGTTTTACTACTCTCTATAGATGATTGATAGGCCTATAACACAATTTGATTCAACCTCCAACCAGCTCATGAAAGCTTTTACATTTGCTGTTCTAAACACCCACTGTCTGGTAGCTCTTTCCAGGGAAAAAATAATTTGGTGAAGAAAGAAGTGAAGTGTTTTATGTTTCTGGCAGCAGTACCAGCAGTTTGTTTGGAATAAATAGAAGTGATGGCTGTGCAGTGATAGCCACCCTGGCTGAATAAACTCAAACTTCAACTCAAACTTCATCAGCAGAAAAAGGAAAAAGGCATCACAGTACTGGACACACTGTTTGACTGACAGGTGATCTCTTGCAGTGCAGAAACACCACAGCAATGAGCGCTTAGTGACAAAGATGGAGACAAATTAAATTAAAAAAATAATAATAATAATCAAGAAACTGAAGGGCTACCACTCCTAGATAAATGACAACATAGAAAGACAAAGAATGTATTACGGTACATTATGAACACGGACATGGACTTAAATAGAGACATTAAAAGGGCACCAATGAATTATTGATCAAAATATTAATAATATGAATCCTAAAAGCCTGAGCCTGAGCACAGCAGCCTTTTCACCATTTATGGTGACAAAAGACGTGTGGAAACTGTTCCTGTGGTGTTTTATAATTGGATCAAAGCGTTAGTTTGTCACAATGAGCGGTGAAAAGGTCAGCTGCTAGTATGCGGGTTCCTACAACTGTCATTCTCTCTGCATTTCTTTCTTTGATCATTTTCTAAACATATAGCCTAATGCCTGCACAGGGAGAAAAACTGTCAAGGATGGCAGAAAAAAGTCCTGGATTTGTTTCCATGGTTGTTCTTTCTGTGCCAATCTCTCTCTTTATGCCTCCCACCATGTCTGTCACAGCCAGCTTCACATCTCTTCCTTATTACAATGTGATCTAATTCCCGCAGCCATTTTCACAGTCAAATAACAGCTCCTTGGACAGGCTACCATCGTCCCTGTCATGTTCCTTCCATCCTTGGAACCAGGCTAGTCGGTGGTAGTTTATTAGTTTATGGTACGTGATCCAGAGAGTGTATGTATGTGTGTGTGTTTGTGCTGGTACAGTATATAGGCCTACAGAAGACAGTAGAACAGAGCAGTGGAGTTTCGACACAGCGCTCCAGAAGGGGGATGGATTAGCACTGTCATAGGCTGACATGATTAACACACAGCTACACAGCCCCAATCGTCGAGGAATCCAACGACAAGCTATTTCAGGCAACAAAGAGAAATCCTATCAGAGCGCACAAATGGAAATTTCCACTCTGAAAACCCAGTTTGAAAGGCAGCACATGCTTGTATGAACACGACACTGTAACTGTATGTGAAGAGTTCGTTCCCACAATGCTAAATATCCAGTTGAGACAAAACAAAATCAGTACATGAAATTCCTTAATCAATAGCTAGGAACATCCAGTCTGTAAAGGTGTCAGAATTTGTCAACCAAGCCCTTAAGTTAAGCTCTCCTTTAAAGAGTGCCAAAATTTGCTTCCAGTTTGTGCTGTCAGTCATTTTGTAAGAGGCATCAATTTGTTCAAAGGGTCAATATCTCTATTTGGGCCAAAACTCCTCTTTTGCAGGTTAATGCTGAAGGCACGTTTTTCTCCGTGTAAGGTGCTGACCCGCCATTTTTTGAGCCCTGTCCTTGGAAAAAATGACATCCTTTCCAAAAAAATAGCTCAGCATTTATCAAGTTTCTACATTCCTATCAAAGAAAAATTGATTTCCCAGATGGATTTATAGATTTCCCAGATGCACCGTAATCAAAGGCAGGAAAATGAGTTGGTGGAGAACTGTAAATATGTGGGAACGGCTGTTGATAGCAAACTATGCTGTCAACTATAAAGAGACAAGAAAGATTAGATTTGAATTGAAATACATTGATGTAAGTGTCCCTTGTCCTATTTTCGAGTGAGTACTTTGATGTTAAAGGAAAGGTGGCGCTAGGGTTATCAAGTGTGCACTTCCTATCATAGATATTTTGTTGAATTTGGATCACAGCAAATCCAGAAGACTCATCTATACTACACCTACAGTAGGCTACCCTACTGTGACACTGCACCTATGTTTAGGCTTACAATTAGTGTCAAATAGTGAAAATCCTTATTTAAGTGATCTTCTGACCCTAGGACTATAATGCTTTTAGGACACACCATATAACCACCATAACTATAGCTAAGCATGATGGACTTCAACGTATGAAGAAATAGCTGAAGATGAGCATCAGTCCGGACCTCAGTTCATTTTGTTATGCTAAGCTCACTGCCACAAGCCTGTTTCTCTCACCTCTAGGCTGCTGCCACCCACTTCATCAGAGCAGGTACCCATCATGTGTGTAATTAGAGCAAAGCAGCCGTATAAAGCCACAGACTAATGGCTTTTACATTGTAGCTACCAGCCAACTCTGGCACTAATCCACATGCACTGTTAACATGTATATAGGCTACTTCTCTTTCCTTCTGTATATCTCGCACACACAGTAGTCAGAGAAGCAGGTTTGTGACGTGAAGGTTGCCAGTTTGAAACTCCAGACTGGTTGGGAACAGTAATGCACGGTTCACAAGAACATACTTCTGTCTCTCTGATGCACCTTTGCAAACACACACACATACACATACAGTATATTTCGAGGGAATTTGAGGCTATGCTCCCTCCCTCATGTGAGTTTATGGGATGTAAATACTCCAATGTAGATTTTAATCAAACTACAGCACTTAGCGCTTAAATCCACTCCACATATCAGCACACAACAGCCGGTAAACCAGTCCAACCAGCACCACCACCAATGTTTCCTTATCATACAATGAACAGCTTTCTAAATCTATGTAAAGGATGTACTACAGATCTCAGTAGTGGATTTGGTTTGAGGTAGGAGTGAATGAAGGGTTAATTAAGATCTCTGGAACAGGGGAAATCTGGCCAGGGAAAGTGTATGAGTGATGCTCTCGTCAAAGGGCCCTTGAGCAAGGCACTTAACCTCCTATTGCTCCAGTGGAGCTTCTCCATGGCCAACAGAAGAAGACTGTACAGGGTGGGAATGGATGGAGCAGGTATGGATGTAAAGCAATGTGGTGCTGAAAAAGCGAAACCCTTCCCTGGGCATTAATTGTCTTGGTTAAATCTACATGAAGCATATACAAAAGTCAGAAGTATTTGATTTGTGGTGGTAATGGTAACGTGTTGTGTCTCGTAATCTCAACCAAAAATGACAAGGAATGGTCCAGTAACGCTGCAGTGTAGAGACGATGAAAATTTGTTCTCATTTGATTCTGCATTGTAACATTCAATGAAAAACTGCCTGCAGGTCTAGCGCAGCCTAGATGCAGGATAAATGCATCAAAGAGCAATTTCTACAATGGCTTTCAGTGTGTACAGCACTAATGCAGGATAGAGGCAGGATAAAAGCTTGAAGCGGGACTTGTGCTCTGCCTTCCGCTGTAGCAGACTGTCAGGCTGCCGTGATGAACTGCCTCCACACCGCATCGACCGGGCTGCTATCAATCAAACGCCATGTTCTGTTGAGATAAACAATGTTTCTGAAGAAAATAGGACATCAGGGCCTTTTTTTTTTTTAACTCGTGTTGCACTGAATCTCTGAGTCAGGGAAACGAGGTCAGTTTGTCAGTCGTTCAGTTGCCTGTTTCTCACGAGTTTGGGTAACGATGAAGCACTAACCTAAATCTGGGGGATTTTTAGAGTAGCTGGCGCACTGAAATAGCTTGTCTCTCTGTTTCATTTATTTGTTTTTGCAGATTACTTAGAGAAGGCATGGGAAATGAGAAAATGGTTTCTGTGTAAGTGAAAATTAGTGTTTCTATTTTGTAATGGTCCTTTCTTTGTGTAACCGGGAGCAAGGTTATTTGTCTGTAAATGAATATCACAGAAGTTATATCCGGTGTTGCCACTGGGTTTGTGCTTGGCGGTGGGAAGGTAACTGTTCAGCCATGTCCCTACATGGAAATGCAACATGCAGTATTAATGAAAAGTCGAAAAAGATTTCAAAACAGTGGAAAGGTTTCTTGTTTTAGTCACCTTTTTGCACATCACTTACTGCTGTGGTGTTGCACTAAAACAAATTTAAGGTAAGAGCCGTGAAATGAATTCATTAAAATGAAAACAGTGTAGAAATCTCTGAGGAACACTTAACTCCTCTTATTCTCCTCTCTCCTGTCTTCCTCCTCTACTTGCACCAGACCTTGGTCCTGTCTTGTAAAAAAACAACAACTCAATTTTCCACCTGGCTTTAATGTCTTTGCCCAGCTCTTCTCTATCATATGAATATTCCAGGATGGAGACATTTTGTGCTGATATTTTGACCCTTGCACTGCTTAGTTTTGACTGATAGGAATAAGATCTAGGAGTATTATGCTTATTTTACTGTTGTACTCATTGTAGGTTGTTTTGGATAAGAACACTAGCCAGTGGTCACCATTAGAAAAATGCTCCCTCATGCATTTATCCTGCATTTATACTCTTTATTGAGTATTACACAGAAGAACCAAATGAATATGCTGTAACACATAACTCTGTCTCTTAACCAACCAGACCATTCCTTGTAACTGACATATAAAACCCAACAAATCTTGATTTTTCTGAACAATAGTTCAGCTAGCCTGCAGCAAAGAGCATCTGTACATACCTAAACTGTAAACTTAATATATAAATGTCAGCATTGCTTTCTTTCTCTCTGTTGTCCTGTAAAAACAGGCAGTGGGGGAGACAGTAGATTGTCAGCCTCCAGAATGACACCATGTCTCACTATGAGTAATGGATGTCTCACTGTGTGTGTGTGTGTGTGTGTGGGTGGGTGGGTGGGGTGTGGGTGTATGTGTGTGTCTGTGCCCCTCACCGAATGTGAACGCTCCTCTACGCTGACTAATTGAAAACATCACACTGTAAAAACTGGGTCAAGGACAAGAAGGAAGGAGAGCAGCAGCAAGACAGATGAGGGTGTGTGTGGGTATGTGTGGGTGGGGGTGTTGGGTGTGTGTGTGTGTGTGTGTGTGTGTGTGTGTGTGTGTGTGTGTGTGTGTATGTGTGGGCCCCGTCTCACCAGCATGTCACATCTGCCCAGCTTACATCAAAGCAGAACCATGTTTCATTATTCACTGGATGGAGCCAGGTCAACATTATTAATGCAGCAGCTGTGTGTGTGTGTGTGTGTGTGTGTGTGTGTGTGTGTGTGTATGTGTGCGTGCGTGCATACGTCTGACAGCATGACATATGCGCAAGTGTGTGCACTCGTGTGTGTGAAAGTATGTATAACAGCATGAGCATGTGTGTTCGTATGTGTATGAGTACATACGTGTGTCTGTATATGCGTATGTGTATGCGTATGTGTATTGTTTGTTTGTGTGTTTGTGTGTTTGTGTGTGTGTCTTGGAGTGTTACACTTTCCATCCAGCTCACCATTATTATTGCAGCAGTGTGCCTCAGTGTGTCTGGCATTTTTTTTACAGCAGGCTGCTCACACACAAACAGCAGAATGACATTCACAGCACAACACACACGACACACCCAACATCATGGCTACTGGATTTATCTGTCACAAGCCACCAGCCAAATACTGGTACATTTTCCCAGCGGTTGTCCTTTTTATCATTTTCTCAATCTTCATTTATCCAGGGAAGTTTAACTTTCCAGCAGCGTCCTACTTCACAGTTCCACACATTCACACATTCACACAGTTCGCCTCAATTCACTGTCTTTGAGAGATAGGTGACAGGTGGCGACACAAACCAGGTCCTCAAAGCAGTCCGAAAAGTTGAAAAAGTTGAATATTATGCAAATGAGCACGACAGTCAGGGCGCAAGAACCAATCACATTCGGGCAAAAAGCTGCAGATTGCTGCTCTTCCTGGTGTGTAACATTACTGGTGGTAGCCTAAAATACTTTAACTTTAACTAACTTTAGCTCTGGTAGGCTAAACAAGTAATGTTAGCTATCCCATCACATCCATAGCTGTAGCCTCTTAGCTAGCTAGCTTGCTAGAGTAAAACACAATATCGAAAATATATTTTCTGTAAGTATGCTTATGGATTACAATTAGGCAAAATGAAATGAAAAAAATGATAAAATATAAACCAGGTCTCAAAAAATAAACAATGTAGAACAAACTGTGAATTTGTTCAGATGCTTTTCCCCAAAACTCACCCAATAAAACCCCCACAAGCTAGACTTTTGATAGAACAAAGTGAAGCGATGCAAAGCAAAAGAGTCACACTTGGTCTGCATGTACCATGAGTTGTAAGCTTTCTGACTCCTGCCCTGCTCTGGTCTGATCTCTCTCCCTGTCTTCCTCCCTCTGTGTTGGAGTCAATAGATCTGCTGCCCTACAGTTTCAACAGACCATCTGGTATCTAACACACACACACACACACGGTTGTGTAACTCCGGGAATCTTTCTCTGTCCAGGCTTATCCTGGGAAAATCTCTGATCCTGGAGTCAGAGAGACTCTTATTAAGATGGAAAGTGGAAAGATACCTTTCACTTAGACACACACGCACACGGGCACACACACACACACACACACACACACACACACACACACACACACACACATATGTGTTCACATGCGCATGAACACAAGCACACATACACCCACACACACACACACACACATATACACACAAATATGCACACACACACACACACACACACACACACACTAAAAGCTGATATTCTCTGATGCCTTAACATGGACTGTCAGACTGTCAGCTAATGCCTCTAGTGTTAAACAGAGTGGTCAGCACAGAGCAGAGGACCGTATAGAAACATACTTGTCATATAGCGTCAGAGAGTTAAAGTACCTGCTGACATAGAAGTAATATAGTGGCTCACTGCATACATCACTGTCAGAGTTAATTCATTTTTAAATTACCTTTGTGTTGCATTAGAGCGGGTCCACACAACTACACTACAAGGAAGGTGCAGGAGTTTTAGAAGCCTATCCTACCTCTTTCCGTAGCTATTATTTCTTTCCTTTTCTTTATTTCCCAGCCCTGCTCTCTTACAGGATCATTTTAAGGTCACAGGAATATATTGTTCCATCTGTTTGCTTTATTCACCTGGCGGCCATATTTGATTTACATCTTACTTGGGGTGATCCTACGCCTCTAGCTCTGCTCATCTTTCAACAATACTGGAGGATAGTTTTGTTGTATATTTTGCATTATTTGTTCCATCTGCTTCACTGTCTTCCAGGTAGCGTTTCGCAATTTTAGTATGACGTAAATCAAATATGGCTGTTGTGTGAATAAAGCATAGTGTTAGGGTGCTGTGGCTCTCACACTCCTTATTGTTCCACCTACTCTGGATCAGTGCATCAACTAAATGCCTAAAATGTAGCCTAAACTTTAGATGCAAAATGATCATGGACCAAGCACCCTCTTAAAGGAAAGGATTTTTGGGCTTTCCTATGGATCTCTCTTTCTCTCTCTCTCTCTCTCTCACACACACACACACACACACACACATGCATACACACAGTACATACATAACTCGGTGCTGACCTATATAAACACATGCCAAGACATGTGACCAGGCCAGAGAGCATGCTGGGAGCCTGAGGGCTAAACTATTTAGACAACACACTGTTTCCCGCCTGGCTGCACATATACCATACATGGACACAGAAACACACACACACACGCACACAAACAACATGGACACACACGATCATGTGCAGGTAGGTACACACCTACACACAAACACAACATACACAAAATGGCTATTCAAACACATACACAAAATGAACATACACACACACACACAGATGATAGACCCAAATGACATGCAAACACATACACACACTCACACACATTCCCATACACAACATGGACACACAGACAAACAGATACACATAAACCAGCACAGGAAAGACCCATAGCCTAGATTTTTATCAACCATTCCATGTAGCCTACATTGATACAATAAAAAATAGTATTGTGACTGTTCATTTTTAATATTTCATTTCAAAATGTCCAATAGTTTAAATTAGAAATAAATGATTAATAAATGATTAGGAAGCAGTGAACTGGAATAGCTCAACCAAACATACATTTGGCATTACATCTTTTTCTCAAGACTCTAAAATGGACAGTCAAAACAAGAGAGGTCTTGCTTATTCACAACTTTATCTTTTGGTACTTTACACCAGCGCTGTTGAAACCCTATTGAAAACAATGGACAACCAGTTTCACGTCTACTGCATACCACCACAATGTCAGTGCAGCATTAGCTCACAAAAAAGCCCATGTTTGCAAGCACACACACACACAGAGTGAGAGAGTGAGTGAGGAAATGTATTGGAAGGTGTAGAGATGTGCTGGTCGAGCAACAGTGATCGCAGTAAAATAAAGAGAAAACTTTATTTTCTCTTCTTCACGTTTCATGTGTCACTGTTGCATCACAGGCAGCTGTAACAATAACTGTACTAAGGCAGAGTTAATCCACACAATCACTGCTACACCTGTCTGTCTGCTGTCTGAAAAAGCCTAACCAGAGACCAGACAGATAGACAGACAAAACAACAGACAGACAGACAGACAGACAGAGCTAGGACTGGCTCATTTTCTCCAAAGTACAGTCCTGTGGCAAGGTCCCTGCAGCCTCTTACAACATTGCGGTAGTTGATTTTGCAATTTTTCTTTTCTACTACAAACTGTCCAGTCCAAATAAAAAGATTCCACCCCAAAAGGGGTTCACTATTGTTGTTCACTATTTAAAATGCAGACACATAATCATGACCTCGGAAATGTCTTAGTGTTTAGACTGGGCCTCCTGGTTGTTTCTAGTTGGATGCAACACAGCCAGCCCAACCAGGCCTTTCTATTAAATATTTAAAGCTGCTGACGGATGCGGAGTGATGAGGGACATTAGAGAGCTGAGGAAAGCTTTCTTTCTTGCTTTCTTTTTCTTTCTTTCTTGCTTTCTTTCTTTCTTTCTTTCTTTCTTCTTTCTTGTGTTCTTTCATGCATTTACTTGATTTTCTCTCTCTCTTTGTCCCTGACTTTCCTTTTAGTCTCTATCTTCCTCTCTATCCTCTCTTTCCATCAGTCAGTGTATCGTCCCTTGCCCCAGAGGACAGATATAACCCTTGTCCTTTCCAGTCGGACAAATACAGAACAGAGCTCAGTTCCATCACTCTCTGCTGCAGTTACAGGGCCCAATTTTCATGAATCAGAGAGCAGGCACTGGTGCAATTTCATGGCACGAACGCACATGGGTGTGACCAACAGATTTTTGGTAATTTCATGACGAGTGGTGGCGCTCCTGCAGCACAATTGCAAAAGGGATTGGATTAGGAGGAATACATTATCAGTAGGTGTAGTAGGGACTGTTGTCAATCACGGCCAATCAAATCAGCTCCTCTCATTCCCTTTAAAAGCAGTGCGCTCCCCACCATGGTGCTGTCAGTTTGGTAATGGATGAGGAGTCCAGACTGGCTGCACCAAAAAAGCCTCTCCCAAGAGGAAACTGATGTCCTTGTCCGGGAGGTGCAGAGTTGCAAGTGATGTCATGGCGAGCCATGAAATTACCGAAAGGGCGCAGATGGGAAAAAATCCGCTTGCACCCTTGAAACCACCACTTCATCGGTGTGAGGTCACAGCATTTGATCTGCGCCAGCATGAAATTAGGGCCCACAGTTGTTTCAATGGGATTTTTAGCATCTGATCATGCCAGGATGCATTAAACATTTCTGGATGTACAAAAATCTGATTTTGCTCACATTTCTATCAGATCTTCAAAACCAGCAAGTGGTCAGGCTCACGTTGTGATCTGAGTCATATGTAGTCTAGATGTAATCCAGCCACAATGTGCATACAACCAATGCACATAGACAGAAAAGGAGAGTGGGAAAAAGTAATGTAGATTAATGCAGTTTAAATATATCTGTCACAGAAGACACATAGCAGGCCAAGTGTGGACACAGAGAGACCTGTTTTCATAATATGTGATCTTTAATAATGTCAAAATGCCGAGTCTAGACCTAGCCAGACAATAAGGCTCTTATCTTTAAACTACTGGAGCTGTAAGAGAAGCAGCTTGGACATCACTTAGCAAGTCACACACCTAATATGTGTGAAAGAGAAAGAGCTGTTAACTGCACACCTTGTGTGCTTGAGAGTATAAACACAAGATGGAACTAACAGTGCATCATCAGTTTTAAAACAAGTTTCAAAACACCAGTGTTTGCAGTACTTTTGATGGCAACCTTTGACCTTTTTTATAAAACTTTCTTATGCAGACTAAGTCATACAAAGTTATGAAGCTTGATGTCACAGTAGTTTTAATTAGTAGTATACATTCAATTCCACCAGTATTCAGTGACATATCAAAAGCTAAAACTAATTTCCATCCTTCAAGGTTGTAATCAAGCCTCCTGGTTTACATAATAATCAAGCCTCCTGGTTTACATCCAGATTAACCGCAGTGGACGAATGTAGGCAAAGTACAGGGTAGTAAGCCACATACAGAGCTGGGTCTCTGCCCACAGCAACGCCTGCCGTGACAATATGGCCTTGGCGCATAAAACCGCTCCCTACGGAGAGACAGGAGGGACACACAGAGAGAAATCTGCTGTGGAAAATCACTGAGGAAATTCTAAGGAAAGTCTCATGCATCAGGCGAATGTTACTTTTTATAAACACATAACCTAGATACTTTTTGTGCTGTTTCTCTGGTGAAATACCATCAAAACAGACTTCTAGGATGTTATTATGCAAAAGAAGACACTGCACTATAATTTGCCAACAATGTTTTTGAGTTTTGAGTAATAAGCTTTCAAAATTTATGGAAAACACAATCCTATAACAGCATCGTTGTCTGAGATGGCTGAGAGAACAAACTGTCAGTTAAAGGGGGTAAATACAATTATAAGTACTATTTCCTTACATGATTTTGAAAATGTTACAGTACTGGTTTGTACAGTGGGTCTAGGAAAAGTTATGGAAGGACATTTTGAGATATTTCAATAAAACTCTAATCAGCCCGTTGACCACAGCTTGGCCTTTCTAATTAACACCTCACATTTCTTTTTTTTCTTTCACAATTATATAACCTAGAAGTTATTTTTGGTGGAATTCCCCTTTAACACACATTATTTAACACAGACATGGGCAGCCGCAGGCGGCCCCCACCCTCACTCAATGACAGAGCGAAGGGGTTTTACAGTATCGTACTGGTGTGAGTGCACAAGTTCACACTCCGGCCGCCTGGTAGTGAGTATAACAACGTGGCTTTCGTCTCCAAAGTTGGGCTGACCCTGATTTTAACACCTTCAGATTAGGAAACCCAAACAAATGGAAAGGCACAAATTCCCAGCGTTCAGCCATGTTGTCTCATGTTCCAGCTGAGTAGGGATGATGGAGCAGATTGCATTTCTGACATTTCCTCATTATATAATCCAAAGCTAGGCGAGCAGACAGGAAGACAGACAGAGGGAAAGCTAGGCAGGCGGGCTGGGGAGTGAGACAGGCAGATTTACCACAGTGAAATGGACAGACAGACAGACAGACTGGAAGGATGAGACTGGCAGACGGACATGCAAAGAGTCAATCAACTTGTAAAGAGGCATGCAGGCCGTCAGACAGATAGACAGTTAGACAGGCTGACTGGAAGGCAGATAGGGAGTGAGATAGACAAGGAGGGAACCAGGGAGAGAGACAGGATAACTGACAGATAGAGAGACAGATGGACAGGCGGGCAGATAGAAGGGCAGAACAATAGACAAGGAAGTAGTCAGACAGATAGACAGATAGATGAACAGAAAGACAGACTAGTGAGGAGGCAATAAAACTGACACAGAGACAAGCAGTTAGACGGGCAGACAAAACGACAGACAGACAGAAGGACAGAATGACAGATAAGAAAGAAGTCAATAAACCTGGGAGAGAGATGCTACAGTAACAAATCATATTAAAACAGCTTTGGAAACTGTTTTGAACTGATATCAGAAAGATATTAAGTCCTGATTTCACAAAAGAATGCAGGTAGCAGCAGCTATGGACAACTATGGACGATGTATCAACATCTATTCAACGTCAAAATGTTTGCTGGCAATTAGGCCGACACATAGACAGACAGACAGATAGGCAGAGAGATAGGCAGAGAGGCAGGGAGACAGGAAGAGGGGAAGTGTGGGGCGTCCAGGAGATTCAAAGCAATCATCTCTGGCCTGCAGGGATTATCGCTGCAAAGCCCCACTGTCCCATTCACTGAGGATAAAACCCACTGGATTAATCTGCAGGCCTACAGAATACACAGAGAGGAGAGAGAGAGAGAGAGAGAGAGAGAGAGAGAGAGAGAAATGTCTCGCAACACTTACATAACACATGGACCACTCTCAGCTCTCTCTTTCTCTTTCTCATATTTGTTCACTTTCTCTTTCAGATTTCCTCTCCCTCCCTCACTTGCTTTCACTCTTTATGTCCCTCGCTTTGGCGTTCACAGTCTCTCTCACTTCTGCTCTCGCTAACACACTTTCTCTCACACACTCATACACACACACACAGAAACACAGAAACACACACACACACACACACACACACACACACACACACACACACACACTCTCTCTCTCTCTCCACCACCCCTTCCTTGCCTCTATCTCTTCTCTCTTCTCCCACATGCGCACATTCAAATGGACACATGTCAGGATGCTGGTCTGTACATGCTGTCCATTTACACACATGCAAACACACACACACACACACACACGCACACGTCACCCATCAGAGCAGCGTGAGAATAGCTTTTACACACATCTTGCCCACTCTAAAAAGTAAAACACTGAAACCACAGGGGAACCCCAGAAGGATCCTTGAGGAATCCCTTCATAAGGCGTTTATGGGTTCAAGGGTTCAACCCTGATGGGATTTCCACTAACTGAATGAACCTTATAGTGCTCACTGGCTCCCTTTGGATTTTAGAAGCCACTGATGGATCCTCATTTTTAGAGAGTATCATCAAAGCAGCTGCAGCCTGTCTACAACATTTACATTCAAGGTTCAAACCTGTAACATCCCAGTTACAGGACAGTCTCTCAGATAGGTAGATAGATAGATAAATAGATTGACAGATAGATAGATAGATAGATAGATAGATAGATAGATAGATAGATAGATAGATAGATAGAGAAGTATAAAAGTTACTAGCAGGTTCTAATCATCACAGGCCATGCAAACTGATGTAGCCTCCAAATAGCGCAGATTTCCAGACAGACTAACCAAGACCAAAACAAACCAGACTAACTTAGAACTACCAACAGCACAGAAAAAGCTTCACTACAAAATTAAATATCCACCACTTGAAAAAAATGACACCAACTTAAAATGACTGCTGGTATGAGGAGGTATCTTACAGTAGGCTAACACCTTTGCTTACAAAACAGGTTTGTTTTTCAGGACAAAATCATCTGTGTTTCTGAAGCCCTTGAAAATTCTGACTCTTATTTGTACTTGAATAAAATTTGAAAGCATGCCTTTGTCCTTGAGGATGGGGGGTTGACTTTCCCTGCAGGGTTTTACAGTCTGACTACAGTAGGAATCAGATTACTGCAGAGATCTACCCTGTCATCCAGATCAATAGGAGGAGGGGTGGGGGGCGGGTCACATTCTCAAAGATCTCAGAAATGATGTGCTCCGTCGATGGACCATCAGGATCAGAATACAGAGGGGTGTGTGTGTGTGTGTGTGTGAAGGGAAGAGGGGAGGGGTGGTGGTGATCAGAGCGAGGAACTAACTCAATTTTCATTTGCATTTTTGCACTGACCTCCAGATGATGGTTACCTGCAAGTGGCTGCTGATAGAGTAACAAATGTTACCAGCCATATAAGTGTTTAGTTTAGTCTAGTCTAGTCTAGTTTAGTTTAGTTTAGTTTAGTTTAGTTGCACAAATTATTTAAATGCAGAAAAGAGATACAAATTGTGCGAGTGAGACGAAAATATCCTGAGGGGTTTCTAAAAACGTCTCACCCTACCACCACCTCATCACCACACCCCAACCCACCACAAAAAACCAAGATGACAAATAATGATATATATTACAAGTCTATTTTGATAAGTGATGGGACAGCAGTGCCAGTTAGAAATAATCAAAATTGCATTAAAAAATCCCACATGGCAAGAAAGCAGCAACTGCCAAGAATGGACTGCAGTTGCAATCTTCTTTTTCAATACATGCTGCTTGCTCCTTTTATTGTTAAAACTTACTGCTACTACTACTACTACTACTACTATTACTATTGCTACTGCTACTACTAATAATGATAAGTGAGCACATTGAAAAAGAAGATTGCGATCGTAATCCATTCTCAGATGTTGCTGTCTTCCTACCATGTGGGATTTTTAATGCAGAATGACATAAATTACATTGAAACTCAACAAGGAGAATGGTACAAAAAGAACAAAATGCATAATGGAAATAAATGAAACTGTGTGTGTGTGTGATGTGTGTATGTGAGTGTATGTGTGTGTTTATGTCTGTGTGTGTTTGCAAAGAGAGAAAGAGGGAGAAAATGTGTGTTGTGTTACTGTGTGTGTGTGTATGTGTGTGTGTGTGTGAGAGAGACAGATGTAACAGCGCTTGACTGGTGGTAATTTCTCACTTCTGTGGGGATGGTGATGGGGTGGTAAGTGGTCGGTGGTGGTGGTTGGGAAGTGTGTGTGTGTGTGTGTGTGTTGTTTATGTGTTTGTGTGTGTGTGTGTGTGTGGGGGTGGGGGTGGGGGGGGGGGGGTGTCTGTTGTGCCACTCAAAGCAGGAGCCATTTTCTCACCGGAGAACAGATAATTTGTGCACCCTGGGTTCATATTCGTCATAACATCTCAGGCATTTCACTCTACAGCTCTCTACTGGAATCAGCAAAACTACTTTTGTTTTGCCTACAGGCTGCAGAATGGTACATTTACCAACTGCTTTCACTCTTTTACCAGCCAACCAGGTTTTTAGGACACCGAATGATGGTTGGTCACCTGCAGAGTAAACTGACTTACCATGCATTTTCACTATTTTACCAGCCAACTAGATGTTTAGAAGAGAATAGGACTCCAATTGATGGTTGGTTACCTGTAGAGTAGACTGATGTACCAGCCACAGCCAAATTCAGCCAAAAGTCAATGATTTATTGACTTCAGTTATATAAAAAGCGAAGTTCTGCCTAAAATACACTGGTTAATGGGCCCTTTTTAAAATCATTCTGGCTAATGGTTTTGATCAATGGTGTGGGTGGTGCAGTCAGTTGGGTAGGAACTGATTGATTTGTATGACAGGGTGATTGAACTGGAGGAAGCTGGCATGAATAATGGAGAATCACGCCTCCAAAGTGCCACAGCGATTCATTATCTCTCTTTTGGAGGAGGAATACTGCGCTTAACAGAACTACACCTAAACCAGCCGTATGTCCCACCCAACCCAAACCCACTCCACTGGAGGCACAGGAACAAAAACTGTTTCCAGAGACTTGGTGTTCTAGCCAAACCGTACGTTGGCATTCCTGCTGAGTGTTTTCCACCACAGGGAAACACAACATGTCGATAAGCTTGTTTTCCTTCACAGAAACTAGGCTCGAACACAGTAAGCTCGGGTTGTGATTTCTTCTCTGTTTCTTTTAAACCTGATCAGGCCTCTTGGTGAGATTTTCAGAGATTTTCTTCAGTTTTTTATTAGATGTCACCTTGTTCAGATGGACCTGGGGAGCATATGACTTGCTCATGTTGGAAAACATTGCTGTGACTATGTATAAAAAACATACATTTTGATTATTTTATTTGACACCATGTCACTACTTGATTTGTTTAAAAAAAAAATTAAAATGGCCAATCCTAGTAGGAGGCTAACTTTTTTGTCGACTCATTTGTCTCACTCTTCTCAGTTTAGACAGACAGACAGAGAGAGAGAGAGAGAGAGAGGGGTAGAGAGAGAGAGAGAGAGAGAGAGATACATACAAACATACGTAGAGAACGAGGAGGCTGGTTACAGACTGGGAATGTTGCGGTATTACATAAGTAGAGCTGGTTTCAATACAGAACTCAGACATTTACCCTCAGAAATAGAGTGATAGAGCGAGAGAGAGAGAGAGAGAGAGGAGAGACACACACACAGAGAGAAAGAAAGAGAGAGAGAGAACAAAATTAAGAAACACAGCAACAGAGGGAGACAGAGAAAGAAAGGAAAACGGAAAGAGGAGGAGGAAGAGAGAAAAAGACGGAGAGACAGAGAAGTAGGGAGATAGAGGTAGAGAGAGAGACAGTAAGAAACAGGGAGACGGAGGAAGAGAGATGGAAAGAGGGAGAGAGACACTAATGAACATTATCTATTACCATTACCTATTACCATTATACCACTAATGAATATGGCCTGTTCAATCAATGTTTTTAATCAGAGTTATGGCGATGGCCACTTAGGACACATGAAATCATAGGAAGGTTTTTATTCCTCGGTCTAATTACTAATCCCACAATCTCAACAACAATCAGCCTCCTTCCCCCTAAAAACACTGCGGCTATGACTTCTTCTCACTGTAGGGTAAACTAACAGACATCTACTCTACAAAACAATGTCCATCTCATTTATGGTATGGAGGCTTAAAATCTTATTTTTCTGGAAAAAGGCAGACAAAAATTGCCAATAGGGGTGGGATATTTGCACTTGTTTCCAATGCAAATGTTCTTTTTTCAGGAATTTTCTTGAATCGAGTGGCATTTTCTTGACACTAGTGGAGTGATCTACCACATTTTGCCTTGTTTCAACCTATTGAAAACAGAGAAACTTCCTGAAACGTAAAACTGCTGTAGAAACAAGTGATAGCAGAATGGCAGAAATTATCCACTTCTTTTAATAAAACTAAGATAGATTTTAATACCCGATACAACACAAAGGTCTTGTCAGGATGGATATGTTTTTTTTTTTTTTTGCAATGTGCAACTCTCATGGTGTCTACCTCTACTGTAGCTGTGCAGTTCTCCAGTGAAACTCCGGCGGAGCTGTCCACGGTGCTGAACCGGACTCACGCTGCAAGAGGCTTTACCGGGATTTAAACCCTCAGCCTCTCGCCACGCCATGGAAAACAACTTCACCTTTCATTTAATCCTTACGAAAAAGAACTAAAGTACTCTTGTCATAAACTTTAGAAGGATTCTCCTATACGAAACAGCACAGCAAAACTGTAATTCACTACAGGAATATTATGGGAACATTGTGGTGGTACCATAGGAGATAGCCATAAAACACGATAAACTATAACTATACTCACTATAAACTATAAATATACTCACTATACCGTTGAGCACCACAGACACGCTATGAAGTCCCTACATGAATATTATAGAAAATTATACAGATTTTTCATTCACACATGATTAGCAGGGCTGTAAAACTAGTCTACCCTGCTGTAAAAACCTTAACCGAAGACAATAAAACAAACAAATAAACAAACGAGCTGACAGTTGCTTGTGAAACAACTTCACCAAAGCTGTTTTCAAATTAACCGTTTTGTGAAAGAAGCTGAACCAGTGCGACTCTAAAGCCAAATTCAGGTCAAAGTTTAAATGATACAAGGTGTCTCTGTTGTTTTAGAGTAGGAATGCTTTGAGAAAGAGGAAGACAACAAAATCAGTCAAACCTACCTGAAGTAGTTTTTTTTTTTTTTTTCTCAAAAGCACCGTCGTCGGATCAGTTTTAAAATGTCTGTCCGTCCTACCGCTCCGTTCAACCGGACTGTCCCCGCTACGAACACGCCGCCCTCCTCCAAACCAACAGTGTCAAGTGCGACGGAGTTACAAACACAACACTTCCTGTCGACGTTTTCCAAAATAAAACGCTTATTGAAGAACCTAATCTTTACATTGTATTAGATTAAAATGTATTGATCTCTGTGGGGGAATTGGGTCATTGAAGCAGCAGATAATAAATTGTATATAAAGACAAAGAGAGTAGGCCTATTACAAACCTACAACAACAGAACATATTGAGGATCATACAACAAATAGGCCTACATGAATTAGGATCCAGCATCATTGTTGACGTGCTTAAAGGTTAGAAGTGGAAGTACAAGTGTGCATCACAAGGTGTTCACATTATCATAGAGATAGAAAAATGTACAGAGCCCTAATCCTTAAAAATCTTTTTAGTATGTATTTTACAGCTGTAGCCATATTTAATCTAGATCCTCAGTTCTGATTAGCTGAGCTGAGTTGGAAGCTGTTGACCACATTACAGTTAATAGACTAACCCAAAAATCACCACACACATTTTTTGTTGAGCCAGTGTTCAAGATACTTGATTTAACATTAAATTATTATTGATTAAGAAGATAAAAGATTTATCTGAGTATGTATTATCACCACTTTATAAAAAGCAATAAGCCACTCAATGCAGTGCTTTACAGTGGGTTTTAGCAAACAGCAAATAAGGTATTTATTAGCTTAAAGTCCTGACATAATATTAGCATTAACATTAATTAACATTAATTTTTTTTTTTTTTTTTTTTTCACATTTGAATCTAATTTTCATATATTCACCGCTTTTATTTTGAAGTCCAAATCACTTGACTTCCGGTCTCACTGTGTCTGGCTTGACGCTACTCTCAAAATGGCCGCGCCCTCTGACGTCACAGGCAGTGGCTAAAAGGTAGGGCAGCGCAGTTGTTTTCAAAGCTATGTTGACTACTAGAGTAGCACACCCACACTCACCTTCCTATCTGTGGAAAAGAGTCTACTCACCTTTTCAAGATGACATACATCTTTATATAAACATAAATTCATAGTAGCCTATACATCAAAATAAGTTTTTTAGTGTACTTATTTTGTACGGCAGTTCTTTTTGTAAGGATAGTATGATTTAAGTTATATGAGGATAGGAGCAAAACAAAAAAATATATATATGCTTTTCTGAAAATAAGAATGATTTTTTGAATGATTGTTCATAGAGATCATAGCTGAACCACATTTATATTTACCACTAACACATCATCATGATGGGTGGCCTATAGGAGGCAAACCACACAGTTGTCAGGGTTTGATATAAAAATGTATTCATGTTCTAAGTTTGAAAAGAAAAAACATGCATTCAAAATTGTAAATTTTTGTAAATTTTGAACTTGTGTCAGATTGAGATTGGAGACTGTTAGAGAGACAGATTGGTGTAATTTTACAGACAGAGAGAGAGAGAGAGAGAGAGAGAGGTGGTGAGGGAAAGACTGAAAGAGGAAAACGAGGGAGTGAAAGAGTCAAACTGTGCAGCGCTCTTTAATTTCCCACATCCTCTCTGCAGATCTGGCTTTATCTTTCCAGATGTCTGTGCAGAAAATGATCCACTTGGACACTTCAAAGGGCGCAGGTTCAGCAGGTACCAGCTGACATGCAGCGATATGTCTTGAGACGGTGAAACACACACACACACACACACACACACACACACACACACACTCCCGTCACTTAGATGTTCTCATTTCCATCACAGAAGCTACTGACTCAGTCTCACAGCAGGGATTTAGGCTGATGGTATTTTAAAAGCTCGGTGACTATAACATGTGCCACCATCTATTTCCTCTCTGTCCCCCTCTTTTCTTTCTCTTTGTCTTCCTTTCTGTCTCTTTTTTGCCTCTTTCAGTTCAGTTCAGTTCAGTTCAGATGCTTTATTGGCATGAATGTTGCATGAACTATACTACTAAAGTCGAACAGTTCAAAGTTCACGGCGCACTTGAGCATGACTGACAGATTTTTGGTAATTTGGTGACCAGACTCAGATTTGGAGGAATAAATGATCATTAGGTAACATAACAAAATATGTGTAAAACCCCCAGTAAAGAAACCACACATGGAGGCCTGATGAGGAATGCTTGATTTCTTTCATTTCAATTCATTATATTAACGATACAATATACAACCCTTCTTCACAGTAAAATAAGAAATGGGATATATTACATATGATCAGTCTGTGTCTGTCTGTAACTGTTTGCCTAAAGCTGCCTAAAGTTGACAGGAACTAAGAAAAACAGCCTTGAACTAAGCTTGCTCTTTTGAGTTTATCCAGTTGGTTTTCATTCAACTGAAGTTAAAACATTACAACACCAAAGGTGGAGTTACAGTTTTTACTAAGTTTTTACTCGACAGTGAACATATATAAATTTAGAAGTGCAGTGCATGCCTATTCATGTGAGTATACAGTGTATGTATTCATATATACAATACATATAAGTACATATATGCATAAAAGTGCATATGTGTGCATGAGGATGAGTGTGCATCTGAGTGTGCCACGCCATGCGCACCCCGACAGACTAAGTGATGTCAGAGAGTGTCTATGAGCTTCTACTCGGTGTATAATGTGTCCTGCTGTTTGCCCCAGGAGTCCTTGACTTTACATAATCAAATCCAGGCTGGGTGGAGAGCCTTTCAAGGCCACAAGGCTTCAGATCTGAATCCTGCAAATTCTGTCTGCACAGATTCACACTGAGAGGCCGGGCAGGGAGCACACACACACACACACACACACACACACACACACACACACACACACACACACACACACTCGTCCCCACACATCAATTGTCATGATGTTTGCCATGATAACTCTAACATGGTTGGCTGTCTCCATTATCAACATTGTATAATATGGTAAGATCCAACACCTGACCTAGGAAAGTATGTATCTAGACATCTAGACACCTTTATTTATCCTGTGAAAGGTTCTTCTGATCATTTTCCTTTCCCAGATTATATTCCCAGTTGGTCCGGGGATTCAAACCTGCAACTTTCCATTTGCAAACCTAACCTTTAGGCTACTGCCAGCCCCATTAATTCCTTAGCAAGATCTTATGAGGTCAAAGGTTTTGTAATTTATTGTTTGATGAGGTTTATTCAGTGTATGTGTGTGTAGGTAAAGGCTTCAGGCTTCATTCAGCCAGTTCAGGGAGACTCAATTTAAATTTTTAATTGAACTTTCATGTCATGTTCATAGCTTTCTACCTGCTGTCAGTAAGCTCTCACTATATTTCATCCTCTCATTCATTTTACAATTGAAGTGTTTATCACTTTCACCCAGAGCAACTTACAATTAAGAAAAAAAAAGAAATAAGAGGTAAGAAAAACAAGAGGTACAGAAAAAAAGGACTGCAACCATCCTCATCTCTCACCTTGCATCATCTTTCCTACCCTCCTCCGCTCTGTCTGTCTATGTGTGGCTGTTTTTCATCCATGTCTATCACCTCACCAACACTTCTCCGTTAACACAATTGACTGTTAATGCTTTTCACTGCTGCAGGGAGAGGTAGTTGCTTTCCTCCTTCTCTTTCCTCCTTTCATTCTTCCTCCTATTCTATTCCTTCTAAGTTGACATTTTAGACACATTTTTCACCGAACAAGCAGCAATACCCCCAGTCAGCTTACCGGGTTAGATAAATGACTTTAGATCAACAGTGGATGTGAATATTTACCGCTGATGGATGGGCCTGTCCATGTGTGGTTCAGTTCATTAGCAGACCACTGAAGAAACCATTACAGAAGTCCCTCCCAAATTGACAGTCCAATAGCAATCAGTCTGAGCACAATGAATCTCCTTTTATTGCGATTGATCGGAGTGTAACTTCTTCCTTTCCTTGGCTGTCATGCGTTCAAAATGGCTCGATGCTCTAATTTATGCACAACACAATGCATCCTGTGAAATGATATTCATTTGAGGGCGAATCCTATTATGTGTTACAGAGGGTAAGGAATGGTACTGTTGCAGAAGTCAATACTGAAGAGGCATTTATTGCAACTGTGTACGGTGCTGTAGAAGCAGCATTGCGCCCGGTAGATCGCTGACTCAAACCTCCAGTTGGGAGAATCTGGGCAGGGAGAGTGGTTGAGTCATGGTCTCCTCTCCATCAACAGCTACTGTCTGACTTAGAGGACTATTTGTTTGTTTACTGGTTGTTGACAGGTTTGAATAAGAAGCTGTAACTGTAAGTGTATGAATGTGATGCAAGGATCCACTGAAAAGGGCTCAACAAAACCCCTCTCTAGATAAATACTTGTTATTTGTTACCGTTAACACTTTTTGTTCACCCTGTGTCAGAAACATGTATAAAGAGGAGACAAGTGTCACACTGCATGAATTATCAAACATGAAGAGCAGTGACTCATATGGAAATGTAGCTCACAAGCACCAGAGATTGAGAACCAGTTTGGGTTATGGAGTGATTTATATAAATGGGTTCTTCAATAATTTAGCTGAATTTTGTCTGAAAAATTCATATATAGTTGAAGTGACTGCCTATCTTACATTGCTATAACATTTCACAGTCCCTGCAATCTGTAGGCTGATGATTAAAACACTTAAGTCAGTTGTTGCCAAGCTTAGTCCAGTAATCCCCACCTCCACTCTACCCAGCCTAACACACCACAAGAAATGACCATGTTGTTCATGGTGTTGCATGATGGTCCAGGTTTCACCTCGTGTGTTATAATATGGGCTAGGCTCAGTGCAGCACGCAGGGTGGAATTCATTCAATTACTTCATTGGCATGACTGTTTATCAGAAAAGCAGTATGCACAATGTCAATTTTCAAAAACCAACAGTTTATACATTCACACCATGATGAGATGCTAAATTATCTGGTTGGAAAACATGTACTATACAATAGTACATAATCAATATATATAATAATATAATTATATGTGAAATAGTCAAGACAAATTGTTTGTTGTAATTACTATAAATAGCTTGGGATGAATACATTTTTCAGCCTGTTTAGACTGCATGCAAAAGATTTTTTTTTTCCACCAGCTCTCATATCCATCTCATGATGCATCTTATGACAATCCTGTTTGTTGAAAAAATCTATAAATACACTTGACTTAAAAAACGCCCTCCTCTTACTGAATGGCATCCTATTTTACACATTCCCTTTTCTCATCCATTTCAAGGGTTACAAAATCTTCCAGCTGTCTCCTGTCCTTCATCTCCACTGCAGTGGATTGAACAGGTGAAATCAATAGGGAATCAGAGGTTTCACCTGGATTCACCTGATCAGGCTACTTTATTTTTTCACACTCAGTGTATTTTGCTACCAGCTGAACAATATACATATGCCTGATCATATCCTCTTTCTCTGAATATGTGTGTGTGTGTGCATGTACACTTTGATTGTGTGAGTGTATGTGTGTGTATGCCATTTATCTTAATTTTGTTTTAACCGTATGTATATTTTGAGAGTATGAGTGTGTGCACTTTGCTTTTACGTGAACATATGTGGGGGCGCGGGCGTTCACGTGTGTGTTAGCTTGTGTGTGCAGTCAGCAGAGATGTGATAGTCCCAGAGGGCTGACAGAGAGCTGACACGCCCATCAGAGTCTCACACCCATCTGAACACAGTATCGATCCTGGTAATGGAGACGCTCCACCCTCTAGCCCTCTGTCCCTCCACCTCTGCTCATCCCTCCATTATCCCTGACAATGACTCATCATCACTCACTCATTTAACTTTTTACATATTTAGGCATTTGACTATCGCTTTCCTGAGCAACTTACAAGTGCAACGAGAATGTGTTCTTACTCAACTTGCCTGGTTAAAGGTGCTTTGTGTAGCATTTTCACATCAATAAATCATTACCAGACATTAGTGTCTTTACCATAAAGACAATCAGCAAGAAGATGGGCAGCTTCTACACTGTGGCTTTGTCAAAACGCCAGCAAGAAGATATGTGAGGAGCAGATGCAGAAGGAGATGTGAATTGCCCTTTCTTCCTCCTATTCCTTGCACTTCTTTTATAAACCAGGCTATGGAGGAGCTGGGGATGGAGGGCCAGGGTGTGGGGAAAACACTTAGGAAAGGACATGGAGAGAATACAGCAGCGTTCTCTGACTCATGAGTTCGGCAAAGCTCTTCTGGCAACCCAGCAAGCCAGCCGAGTCAAGACAGCGACTGCTTACAGTAACATTAGCTAACAGGCTACAACTCAACTCAAGTCATTGACTCAACATAATAATAGTTCCTCCGACTGCAGCTAATAAACTATATTGAAACCCACCAGTCCAGCAGAAAAAGAGCCTCATCTGCATCTCTCCTCAGTGCCTCTCATCATTGAGTGCTTTTCATCTTGGAAAGCCAAAGCTGATGCTCAGTCTAGTTCTGGCTCTAGTGTGTGCGGGTACAAAGTCACTGGCAATCAAATCAAATTAACCATCAGTCAACGTTTACTGCCAAACGCAATACATTCAAATCAAAGCAAATGATAAATTAGAATAGTACAACATAGTCTTAACAAACATTAACACACAGCCATCAGCTGAACAAAATAATCAAACAGTGCCATAGCAGTGCAGAAGCCTTATTTTCTACAATTCATGGCAGAAACACTACAACTCAAACTGAGTCAGTTAATGCTGAGGAAGCAAGCCTCTACAAGGTTGTTAAAAACAACTTGACCATTTTAGGTTGCTGTACGTTTTGCACACAATGCATAATGTTTGACACATCTGTATTAAAAACACTGCTTACACACAACACAACATATGGAGAGTTTGTTCCAAAACTAAACAGTCACCATTTAAAAAACTCCTACAAAATAATTGACATCACAAAATCACAATAAAACAAATTATGTTACTTTTTCTTTTTAAGCACGTGACATTAATCATTGGTTCACTACATCTACACACTGGATGCTCTAGATTTTAGAAATACTGAATGATGAACTTGAGGTAATGTTTCGCTCAAAATGGATATCCTGTGTTTTGGAATGGAACTCTTCATAAGTTGTGTTAATATATGTTGTGATGACACTGTGTGTTGTCCCAGATGTACATTTTACATTTCAGGCATTTATCTGATGGCCTTATCAAGAGCGACTTCAAATGAAGTGAGCAGGTGAGAGTTCAGTGTCTTGCTCATGGACACATGGCCACTGCGGGGATTGAACCTGTGACCTTTCAGTTGTGGGAGGCTCTTCTCAAACCACAAGGCCACCGAACCAGCTGTTCAAAAATTACACATATCTTAAATGGATATACAGCATTTTAGAATAGAACTCTTCAAATATTTTTGTGTCATGAACGAAACAGAAACGTACTACAAATGTTAATACTTCAAAGATGACTCCACTGTCTACGGGATGTGTCTATTGCAAAATATTTTGTCTATTGTGTGATATAAAAAAATTTTGATTTCACAAAATATTGCAGATTTTATGACAAGCGCTAATAAATCAAACAACAGTGCTTGTTCTTCAATAACATTCAAAAAAGTGCCTGTTTTCAGTAAAGGGTTAGTAGATACTTCATGTCTAAGTTAACACTGACGGAGTTCTAGAGAGATCTAATTGAACTGCAGCTAAGATGTCGACTCCAGTAGGAATTAAATCCTACAAGCTAACATGCCAGTTAGTTAAACTCAGATAAGTGTTATTGCCCATGACCTGAACACCAAGTTGGGTTAGGATTAGGGTCTTTGTCTAAAGTGTGTTGAAACGTTAATGAACAGGCTCTGTCTGTCATCTGCCCCGCCCAACGTCCACACAGGCTGCTTCTTAGTGGTTCCAACTTCTGCCAATCAAGCAACTGGCCCCCGCGCTATTGGAGCAAAGAACGCCAAGATCCACTGTCCACCGGCGGACTCTCCACAAGCCGTCATCTGTCAGGTTCTGGGAACCCAATCAGCTGCTGCTGAACGGAAGTGGGCGGGGCCAGTGTGGTGAGGTCATCCCTGGAGGTCAAAGGTTCGTAGGCAGTGACTGGAGCAGCAATAAGCCACGAAACTCACTGTGGTTCTGAAGAGGAAAGAGTGGAGGAAGACAGAGGAGTAAGAAAGCGTGAGAGAGATGGGGATGACGTGCATGCATGTTCAGTTCAACACAATTTAAACACAAAACAAATGACTTAGGTGTCTGTCAACATGAAAAAAGTTAAGATGATAAAGTGGAGCATCTGTCAGTGCTTTCAAAGGAATCATTCCTTCGATGGTTGACGGCAATGCTTGACACCCAGTGGCTGTAGTGGAGCAGGGGCATCAGGGACCAGAAGTCCCTCATGCTTGAATTCATTCATTCATTCATTCATTCATTATAGCTCACAACTATAAATGCATTTGTTTACAATACATTGCATCTTATAATAAAAGTACAACAGCTTGTGGTGTGAGTTTCTGCAGGAGGCCATTTTAACATAATAGGCCTTCATCCCAAGTTTGCAAATTCTATTGCTATTTTCAACTTTACGGCTTGGAGCACGCATTTTTTACATTTTTTTTTTTTTTTTTTTTACATACCTCTTACAACCGCATTCATATTATAATACAAGTACAACTCGTTCTTGCAGTTTTGTAAACCCATACTTTTGCTGTTTTTTTATAGACTTGTGCCTTCAAAACACTGGTGATTTACAGATCTGACCCTTTGAGACACAGTAGTGATTTGTCAATCTGTCCCTTCAAGACAGTCTCTGTAAAGGCCTCTGAGACATGCTTGTGATAAAGGGCTATATGACTTGCAAGCAGGGAGCAAAAATGTGTGTGTTTGGGGGAAGGGGGGTTAAAGAGAGGAGGTTGGGAGGTTGGGAGTAGTGTTGTGGGCATTTGTGGCAGGGATGGGGTGCATTTGTTCGAACCTGCGGTGCACCCCCGCCAGGGCGGTGTTGCGGAGGGGGAAAAGCTTGGGGTAGACAATGGTGAACATGGGTTGGCTGCAGCGGTGGCAGTGTCCCAGGGGGAAGTGCAGCAGGTCCAGCAGGCTCTTTGGGAGCATGATGGGGGGCAGGAGGTTCAGTTCTGCAAGGAGAACAGAACAGTACGAGAACTCACAACAGCTTCCTACTGGGTTACACACACTTTATGTAGGTGGCAAGGCAACATTGAATGCAAGCAGTTTGATGTGACATTGGGCCTCATGCAGCAACATTCTCTTAAATTTCTCTTATATTTTCTCTTAATTTTCTGTTAAGAGAAAAAATAAGAGAAGTCAACTCCAGATGCTCTTACCCAGGTGTGCTGAATGATTAATCCCACCTGATCATAAATTGGAGGCGCGTGGCCGATTGTTTATTAGCATAGGTAACGCCCCCTAAACACCATATAAGGGCAGGTGTTGTGCCATGTGCAAATACTCTGGCACATGGCCAAGAATTGGAGAGCTGCTCTTGGCAATCTGAAACAGCTCAGCAGCCATTCATCCGTCTCATCAAATAGATCTGTGCGAACTTTAAAAACGTGTTCTCTGTGTAAGGCCTGGATGGCCAAAGCATCTAGGAGCAGTATGTATGCAATATCGCAATATCATCCAAGGGTTTTTATAGTCTTAATTGGGATCAATGGACCAATAGTATTTCTTTAGCACACAAATTTAATAATCCAATCATTATAATTACTCTAAAACATATAATAATCTAAATTTGATTATATGATATTCATGCGTTTTTTTATGTTCCTAAAATGTAAAACCTATGTTTCCTTGAGTTGGACAAACAATTTGTGGACTGTGAAAACAAGATGTTTTTTTCTTATCTTGGTAAGAGTGCTCTCGACCACTCGTAAAAATTTCTCTCACCTAAGATAAGAGCAAAAATAAGAAAACATTGGTGAATCACAGAAATCAATGGGTACTAACAAAATAAGAACAAATCGCGGATACGAACAAAAATAAGAGAAAATTTGTTTGTACATCGCTTCCTGCAATCGCTTCCTGCATGAGGTCCAGTCTCTCCCGTGCAAAGAGAGAAAAAATGGCATGCACCGGGAGGGACGCTACAAGGTTTGTTTACTTGTCTGTAAGTCACGCACAGTATCTCAGACGCTAATGATGGCACCTCTTCTTCCCCTTTCCTTGCTGCATACAATCAACATGAGGTAACATATTTTCTACTTATTGCCACTCTACAACTCTTTCGTTCATGGGGGATAATGTAAAAAGTGGAGCCCAGCTGGCCAGTGTGGCAGACAGACAGGCACACCAGCGCTCCTCACCCGTTGGGTGGTGGTGGTAGGTGCGGTACAGGGTCCTCATGGCGAGCTCCTCCAGAGGAACCACGCTGTCTGTCTCCAGGGCAACCACTTTCACCTCCGCTGGCAGGCCAGCCAGCGCCTCGCTTAGCGCCTCGCCCAGCGCCTCACCCAGCTCACCGTCCAACACCTGGGATGACACACCACACCTGGACGGGAGCAACACACACACACACGATATGAGACACATACTGTAGTGATGGGTCGATTCACAAATCAATCGTTTATTTGAATGATTCTTTAAAGTGAAAGAGTTGAATCAATTCACAAACTGAATAGAAATGTTAAATTGGTCAGTGTCTGCGGTTGGACTGTGCTCCGTACAGTTCTACAAAATGCATTAACACAAAATGCACTTGTTCACTCAATTCATAGTCAAATTGAATTTTTAGGGGCAATTGCCAGCTTAACCCAAACAGCATACTATAATACTTCATGGCGCGAACGTGATATTATTCAGCTCAATATAGGGATGGGACGATATGGTTCTCACGATAAAATTCGATACACGATATGATATAATAAATAGAAGTTCAGTGACAGCAAAGTCTGACTGAGCAGAATTACGTTTATTTCTGAGCCACTGATCTTTCTAGCAAAGGCTTTGGCTTGCTAAAATGTAAACAACAATTTAAAAATGTAGTCATTCAGTGAACTAGCAGCAATGCAGTTGCTGTATGTATGAGTGTATGAATCCAACATTTCAATCATGTCAATCATGAGTTTGCAGTTCATTTAATGAATCAATTCTGTGTATCAGTCAGTGAGTGTTTAACCCAGTTCTGGCTTTTACATGAGAAAATTGCCTGGACCCGATAACAAGCTAGCAATGGCAGCTGAGCAATGGTATCTCTTCTGTAGTGTGACAGCCAATGTGTGTGGGTAGATATGTTTTCATTTCCTGCGTTAAGGTCATTTTATTTGTGGTGTACCTCCTGTTGGCATTTAGATTCTGTTATCTATTCCAGCTGTCTCTGCTGTCACAAGGACGTTTTTGTTATTTTGTTTGTAGGCGAGTTGTTTTGTGGTGGTTGTTTTTATCTCACATGCAAAATTCAGTAATCGCATCTCTTCTATTTGTGTTTGCATCATATTTTACATCACTGATATTTTGATTATACTTATTTTGAAAATTTATATTTTTCATCAACAAGCAAATAAACTAATACTAACCTAAACCAAATGAACTTAAATTAAACTGAACTAACCTACATTAACTGATTCTAACCTAAACGAAACGGTTAACAGTCTGAGAAGGTTGTTACCCGCTGCAGCCGATGACCTTGTTGTACAGATAGGAGGGAAGGCCTTTCAGATCCACGTTGTTGTCAACAAACACAAACTGCAGCTCCCGCGATCTGCCAAGATCTGAAGAACACACACACACACATCTATCGTAATAGTCTTTTTCAGGATAACTACATCACTACAGCAACACACAACACACAAATCAAAGCGTATACTGACCAAGTGGTAGGAAGACCAGCCGGTTGGCGGCCATGGAGAGCTGGTTGAGGCGGTGGAGCCGGCAGAGCTGCCGGGGAATGTGGTTCAGCTGGTTGTGGTCGGCGGTCAGATACTGCAGAGACAGACACCGGTACAGCCGATCCGGTAGAGACATCAACTGGTTCATGGACACATCCAGAGTCTCCAGGTCCTGCAGATCACCGATCTCTGACAATGCCAGACAGGAGAGAGCATGAAGGTTTATTCCAAATCAGAAAATCCACCATTTGACAAAAATGACACCTTCTCTTATAAAATGATTGACAGCACAACCTTAAACCCAATGGAAAGTGAGGAACTTAAGTCCTTGGCTGACTAAGTGAGACTTTTACAGACAGTAATTTGATATACTGAATGACGAAATACAGGTAATTATTTTTATGACAGACGGCATTTCCACATAGTTTGGAACAAAGAAAGAACACTCTGACATTCAGACTGGCACCTGAAACTCACATTTACATTTAGATTTAGCTGTCAGTCTTATTCAGCGACTCACAATGTGAGTCGCTGAATAAGTGAGCAGGCTCAGTCTCGCTCGAGGACACTTCAAAAAGAAACATGTCTGCTGCTGGGACACATGGGCTGCTGTGGTGGTCATACCCGTGACCTTTTGTTATGAGACAGTTTCTCTAACCATTAGGCCACCCGGCCGTCCTCTACAGCAATGCCTTTGGATGGCAAAGGAACTTCAATGGCACAGCAAGCTCTGTCTCACCCCACTGACACAGACAGGGAGAGTGTGGTAAGACGGGTTTGAAAGTGGCCAAAGGGGAGTATGTGAGTGAGTGAGAGACGGTTCCTTTCCACATTGGAGTGTTTTTGAGGGTAACCTGAGGTGTGTGTGTAGATATTGTAATAGATAATAGCAATAGATGTTGATATAAGATGAAAAATGTGCAGTGCAATCATTTTGCTCCTCAACTAATAACCAAGACCACCAAAACAATGTAGATTTTCATTTTAGCCAAAATTAAGCAGACCTAGTACAAGTTCTCTCTCTGTTATTGAGATGTACAGGGAATTGCTGTGTTTTGTCCCCCTTTCTTTTCCATGTAGCTGAGTCTGCTGTTGCCCTCTGCTGGCAAAAGAAATACCCACAACTCAACAGATGCTGATGCTCCAATGCTGCCATTTGTCAGTCACCGCCAAATGTACCCAACACCACTTCTTTCCCCAGTGGGAAACGTTACATGTAAAAGGTTCAGCATTTCGTTTGACTTAATGCTATGCAGGCTATACATCCATTATCTTTTTTTGTTCAAGGATTTATGTAAGTAAGCTGTACAGGGCATTACGAAAGAAGGTTAAAGATCAGTTTGATTTGTACAGTTAAATGTTAACATATAAATAAACATCTGTCCCTCGTCTTGATTCTACTTTCTCAATGTGGACTTCTGACACACACACACACACACACACACACACACACACACACGTCCACATTTCCCCAGAGGGGTCAGAGCTGTTGAACTAGACAGAGTAGTCAGACAGTAGTGGGGAGAAGCTGTAAGGAATAATGTAATCATTTGACTTTGAATATTAATTTTAAACTATTTTATTACAAGCTAAAGTAATGTACAAGCTTCCAAGCAGTGCTGCCTGTAGATGTAGACAGACAGACAGCTGCTGTGGTTTACCTGGAGGAAGGCATTTCAGCTGGTTGTTGGACAGCCTCAGGTGCCGTAGGGACCTCAGTCGGCCAATCTCTGGACAGAGGAGCTGGAGGGCGTTGTCGCTCAGGTCCAGTGACTGCAGCCTGGCCAGGTTTCCGATAGCTGAGGACCAAACCACAGTCACTCTCACTCTGTTCAATGGACAAACTTCACCTAGATTACCTCACTTCCTCAGAAACACGTATGCAGCCAGAAATAACCTTCAGGCTCATTTCATCTCCAGATTAGCCTAGTTTTAATTCTTTTTCACTCCCACTTTATCAAATCCCATCATGTTATTTCTGTTATGTTATCCAGTCCAAGTGTGCCTTAACTTGCTATCTTGATTTTTGTTGTGGCTATTTTTTTTTTAGTTTCTTTCAATATGTCAAATGCTGTCAAATTAAAGTGAGTGACAATCAATCAATGTGGATGATGGAATCCATTCTTATGAGATAGAGGAAGACTTACCTTCAGGAATGATGACTATGTTGTTTGAGTGCAAATACCTTAAAAGGGAAAAAAACAAACAAAGATGACAATTTGAATGACAAAGTTATTTGCAAGCTCATTAGATATTTCTCTATAAAATGCATTGCTCATATACATAGCTTAACTGAATACTCACAGCTCAATTAGATTTGGGAGCTTCTGAGCAAGATTGTCAGGCTAAGAGAGAAAGATAGAGATAGAGAGATAGAGAGAGAGAGAGAGAGAGAGAGAGAGAGAGAGAGAGAGAGAGAGAGCGGAAGTAACAAAAATAACAGCACAGTAAATCTCACAGTACAAAAGCAGCACTTCTGAAATTGATTAGCACTGCTCACTGCACTGCTGGCTTTATTTTTGTGGGAGAGGATTGTAGGAATGACAGGTAAGCCAGCTATAAAAGTTGCATTTTTTTTGTAATTTAAGTGCTTCTTCTAGGATGCATGCAGATTTGACCAGTTTAACCCAACTTTTTAGAAAAGGTCTTAAGTCATGTTCTGTAAGGCATTCATGTATGCCGAAACCCAAGACAATATTAAACATCCACAATTATCAGTGGGTTTCGCCTTGACATTCTCTCCCATACAAAAAGAGAGAGCAGCATGGACTGTGTGGATACCAGCGTGGTGAGCGAGTTCCTCTTCATGTAGAGTCTCTCCAGAAACTGCAGGCCTTCGTCCTTCAGCAGCTCCACGGGGAAGTTGTTCAGGTTCCTGTAGTTGAGGAAAAGGTTTTTGTGGCGCTCCTGTTTGGCCATGAATATGGTCTCGTGAAGTTCGGTGGCCATGTCTGAGGAGAACCCCTCCTGGGGGAGGAGACTCGGCAATGCCTCCTGCCTCTATGGCATTACTGTTCCCTGAAACATAACAGGATGGACAGAGTCTTCAGTCATCCTTGAATCTCTGTTTCATTAGCGCAGCTGAGAATAACAAGAACTTGATAAATAACTACCTAGGAAGCAGTTGGACCATGACAACACATGCAACAGGATCATACTAACTAAATATGGAAGTCCTAGTTACATATAGCTGTATGTTGCATTTAAATATGAGGTAAAATTAGGTCTCTTCCTTTACACTTAACTGACAAGCTGTGTCACTTCAGGTGCAAATCTGTCTGCAGTGGCTACTAGCAAACAGTACACACTCAACTAGCCAGCTAGCTCTGCCACCAAACATTACCAGCAAAACTACTCGGTGGTCTTGATATTGACAACGCTGGGAAGCTGCCTTGTTAAAGAGTTAGTACATAAACAGAAACAGTACTTGCTATCCAAGTAACAAGTTAGTACAAACTGATATAAACGGCCCTCTTCGTGCTGTTATCAGGTTATCAGGTCTGGTTAGCAAAGTTAGCTGAGTAGCTACTGTTAGAAAGCTACTTTCGACAGCAACCAGCCACACACAAAACACGCATCTGTCTTACTTTACCTTAATTTTGCAAGACTACTTTCAGCGGCTTTGATTTCCCCACATGCACATTATAAACTAAGTATTTTCTCAAAGGTTTTTCCAAAGGACTGTGGCACAGTTATGTGATGTAAACAACGTGAGACGTCATCGTCTCGGTCAAAGGTCACTTCTTCTTCTTCGTCTTCCTCTTGGTTTGTAAATGGCGGTAGGTGTTCACATTTGTTGCATTACCGCCATCTACTGTTCAAATCATATAATCCACACCTTTTTACAATCTCTCCAGTAAAGCTGCATCTCTCAAATATGTAATTTAAATTCTACACTTTCCTCCATCTTCTGTTATCTCATCCATTTTTGTCTTCATTACACTGTCTCTCTCTGTATCTGATACCTTCCACATCTGATTAAAATGTGCTCAACTGTTTGATACTGACAATTTTCCTAAGGGATGCTTTCCAGTAATAGGCAGTGTGCTATTCAGACCACTGTGACCCAGTCTAAGCTTTATAATTGCCACCTCCTCTCTTTGTCTACCAAATCTTTCTGGTTAAAAGAGTTAGATAACACTACAGTTGATTTGGTGTAAACATATAAAATTAATATCCCATTCATTGTCTATGGACCAGGTCCAAATTTTATATGTTAATGGTATTACAGGTTCAATTCATGATGCTGTATTTCGTCTTCTGGCTTTGGGGAAGCATTCATAGCGGTAATCCCATTTCCCAATCTCACAGTATTCTTTAAGAAATGGCTTCCTTGAGTAAAGTTGCCCAAAATATAGTATTGTGGAAATTTCACTAATGCCCTTTGAGAAATTCTCCCTCTGGTGATTAGCTGTTGTTCAACATACACTTGGATTTACTAGTCATTTAAAGAGTGGTTAAAAACCCTTGGCTTGTACCTTATATTTGACATCTAAAATATTTCATGATTTTTATTTACTTTAGCACAGATTGTGCCAGAACAAGTGAGATGAACCATCAAAAACTGAAAAAATGCCTCCCCTCGCATTAAAAATCCATGGCAAGTTAATCCTGCCTCCATACTACTGGGTTACTGGTGTGCAGAGGATGCTTATAATAAATAAAGGCAATAAATATAAAGGCAAGCCAGTGAAAACAGTTTGCATACATTTTTATTCATCTTAAATCTTGTGGTAAACGCGTAGAAAAAAAGAATCAGAGAAACCAACATTCTCTTTTCCTTCAGCCATTCATTTTCCCCAGTATTCAGAATATATTGATAACAGGAAGAAACCCTTACAACAGAATGTACAAAAGAAAACCGAAATGAAGCCTCAGTCTAACGAATCATTTCAATAGAAACACAAAGAGTCGGAAGGCTATGAATAATTTACACACATCAAAGTCTTGGTAGCAAATTGGCCATCATTTGTAACAAAAAGAAAAAAAAAAGAGTTTGTTCTATTTAATGTCAGCTCTGTGAGGTGTTCCAGTGGTAAAATTGAGGCATAAGTCACACCGCAAATGTTGAAGTACCCATCCTGAACTCGTCACACCAGGACAAACTGGCACCAGTGACCAGTCTGCGATGGTTGGTCTGAGCTATCGGACTCTGAACCAGAACCCACTGATGATATCGACTGGACCTCTGATCCCGAACCACTGACACTCCCAGCCTGAAACTAGGGAAGGGAGAAGTCTAACGCAGAGAGAAGAGTAAGAGAATTGTTTTGGGGGGCACAAACATTTTATCTACCAGCTGCAGTGTTTGGTAAACCCCAAAATCTACCAGCCACTATTTTACCAGCCAACTAGATGCTTAGCATGGCGATGGGGGAATTAAATGGGGAAAAAAGCTACTATATGTCATAGCAGAGTGCTTTGGTCCATTCCACCATGTTGACCTTTGACCTCCCAGACCGACCTACCAACCTCCGCTGCCTCAACCTGAAGTCACACTTGACTGATCGTGGTCTGACAGAGCTTTTGTCCGCTCCTCCAGACCCACTATCCATTAATATATAGTTTTATTCCTACATGTTAGATATTTATCTGATGGTCTTACTTACTTACAGAGTGAGCAGGCAGCATTCAGTGTCTTGCTCAAGGACACAAGCCTGTTGTGGGAATCAAACCTGTGATTTTCCAGTTTCAGGACCACTAAGCCACTCTGCCCAGACCTCCCAGTCACCACACTGATGATGACATGCTTTAATATAGCAATAATCTCCTCGAGGGTGTTCTTTATGGTGATAATGATTACCATGGCGACGTATAGGTACGAGGCACAGCACTGAAATCCCATAATCGCAGTAAAGAGCCTCCTAGAGGGGATTATGGTTAACCAACGCATGTGGAGGAAGTAGTATACAGACATATGATTAAGGAGCATCCCTAACTAGCTCCTTGGTCACCACAAGTATTGCTGTAGCAACCAATGAAGATGGCTAACTGGCTCCTTGGTCCTATGGTTGGGACGCGTCTTTGACCAATCAGACGGCTTAGACCTGACCAGTGAATCTGACTTCAGACACTTTACATTAAGGCTGCTTGGATGAACAAACAGGAATGCAGATTAACTGTCAACTGCTTCACTTTTAAAGAGGATGGTACATTTAACCCTTCACTAACACAGTTTGGAACCACACAAACTGTCTTGTCTTACTTTTCAGCATGCCATATACAGTATTAGCAGCAATACACATTGACATTGAAAATATGTTGTATTTACATATGTTGTGTTGAAAAGTAGCACAAATGTGTGTTGTCCCAAACTAGACACAAGGATGTATTGAAAATGCCCTGTCCTTTTTAAAAGCCTGGACTGTCTGACTGACTGCTATCAATAGAAATCCCATCATGGCCTTCTATATGTAGTGGAACTTGACAGTACAAGAGCTGAAGGATTTAAACTGTCACACTGAAAACATTTCCTGGCCTTTGATTACAGCCTTCCTAGTGAGACGGCTGACTGTAAACTTCTCGTCTTCTTTCATGTGAATACCTGTGGTTGTTTGTGTGTAGTCGTAAATCTGAAGAACTACAAAACTCCCGCAGTGCTCGATGGAAACTGGCCTTCAGTGAGCTACGAGCAAACTTCTGTCTCAGTAACATGGAAGCAGTTTAAGAAATATGTTGCTCTGATGTCTGTAATTAATGACACAGATGAAGGACACTCTACATCTGTGATGGGATGATGACATATATATATATATATAAAATGCAAAAACATGGGCAGAGCTGGTGATCTGAATTTATTTCTCTTTTTTTTTTTAACAAAAAGCACAAAAAACAAACATTTCCATCCAGCGAAATGCCTCTCTACCAGCTCCAGTTCCATTCTCAATGTGTCAAAAATTATAAACAGGATATAAGAGCCTTTTTTCTCCAGGCTGTAAAAACCTGAACCAGAAACAGAATCAGACTTCTCCAAAAAAAAAAAAAATAACAATGGACTCAATTTGGAACATTTTCACTTCAACCTCCCTGAACTTTAAACAAGAAAACTAACTCGGCTCTGTCCTTCTTTTCATCCACAAACCAGAATGTACCATGCTCCATGTTTGGCGGATGGTGAGAACATCCCTGACTCCTGGCTCTGCTAGCATCTAAGGGGGAGATCTGGGCTTCAGGGCTGTAGGTCAGCAGATCTGACAGGGAAAGCCGAGCTCCGCCTCTACTGGCTATGTGTGTGTGTGTTTGGGGGTGCGGTGGACAGGGACAGTTGGGGGGGGGGGGACTGGAGGAGGCTGGGGGGGGAGGGGAGGTCAGGAGGTTTAACAACAGGGGGGGAAACACTTCAGCACTCCTAACGCCAAAACTGAACTCCATCTCTTCTTCTCCCATGTTCCTCCACCCAACACAGGGAGCGGACTGAGGCTGCCGCTACGCTGACATCACCTCTGACAGCGGACGATTGATCACCCTCCCCTCCCTCCTGATTCCAGGGCTAATGGTAGGGTCCACCATCGCAGTTCACCAGGTGGAGCTCCAGCCTTGGGACCAAACCACTGCAGCAGGGGTTCTCAAATGTTTTATGTACCCAGACACCCATATGGGAGGGTTTTCGTTGTTGATTTTGTACTGAATTGTATAACTATCTGGTTGTTGTCTAGTCGTGTATTAACATCTGGTTGGGTGTTTTGTGTGAAGCGGTCTGGCCTCCTAAAGCTAGAACTCCAATAACATCCATTTCCATTGGACAACAGCACTGACACACTCGCTCTTCTCAAAATAAAATCCTCTGGTTCTCTGTACCCATCAGCAAAATAGCATCACAGTACCAAACAACATCCAAAAGTACAGTTTTTATGCAGAACAGCCTCTGTGAGCTGGTAGGAGTGGGATGTAGGGGGGATGTTGGTTGCGGGGGAGGGGGATGCGGGGTCCAGAGACACATCAGGAAACACAGGACATACCCCCCCCATACCCTCTACCCACCACCACCACATTTGCATAGCATCAGATGGCCAAATCGTTTCACTCCCATTTCAATCAAAACATTTCAATCCCCAGGCTGCAGAGGCTGGCACATCCCCCAAATTCACCAGCAACTTGCACTACTTTATCAGCCACCTAGATGTTTAGAACAGGACTCCAAAATGATAGTTGGTAATTTACCAGATGCCGTCAAAAACATTTACGAGAATCAGTCTGGTTTTCATTTCCACCCCCCTGCAATTGCGCAACACGCTTCTGCCCCGCCCCCTCTCCCCTCCCCTCCGGGATGGTTTGGTTTTGTGGTTTGTAGTGTTTCGTGTGGTAACGAGTTTGTCCGTATAAACAGCACTCGGTAAGATCGTCATTACAGCCGGACAACAGAGATGAGATGTTTTTGTCTTTCTGAACACGTACATAAGAGTGAAAACAAACAGTGAGGTAGATGGATGCTTGAAGGAATAACAAAACCTTCCCCCAAATAGCAAAGGAATACAAAAATTAACAAAAGAGAAAAAAAAAAAAAAACTTGCAGGGTATTTGTACAGTGATTTACACTTCACAAAATGAAATGAAATAAATAAGAAACATCTGGGCTGGGAACTGGGAATACAAATGTAACGTTTTGAGGTGAATGAGCCTTTAAAATCTATTCCATGTGGTCCCTTCTCTGATCTTACGTTTATAACGATGTCTTTATAGTTTAGTCTGCTGTGTTTCTTCAGTAAACCTGAACTCTGTGACAAAATGCATTCTGTTTAGTGTTCACTTGGTATTCATCTAGGTTTTAAAGACAGGGATCTCAGTCCAGTTGACATCCGCAACAGTGGAGCAGACTTCAACCAAAATGTGTGGCTCTGGCTCAATCCAGACCTGCTGTGTTATTGACAGAAGTAGCTCCGAGGAAGAGAAGGCCTGGGCTTAATTTTGTATTCGGCCTGAAAATCATATTTTTCTTAAAACACATGAGCGAGTCTGCCAATGGGATGAGAAAATCCCACATCTTCCACAAAGCAGCTTCACTTGTTGCAGTAATTTTCGAGATACAAGCGTCAGCATCTTGAAACAAGACAGAATAATGTGGATTAGTCCAGCAGCATTGAGAAAATCCCACTCGATTCAAGAAACGTGTTGATCTGCAGCAGAACCAAGTGGAATGATCTCATCCTAATGGTAGATTTTTTCACTTTCTTTTAAGAAAAAGTAAGATTTTAAGGCTCAATACTAGATTACAAGACTTGTTAAGAGGGATATCTTGTGTTTACTTTGTGTTCCTTGAACCCAATCTTATTTAAACACTTAGAAACTGTCCCTGGACCTATTGTGGTTCCAACAGTTTGAGAGACACTGGCCTTGTCAAATGATCAAAGAAATGAAATAGGACATGGGATCAGACAGAGAGGTAACAAACACAGCCAGGCTGGATGTCACTGCGTATGACAGCACAATACAAAAAAGAAGAAAAGAAAAACATCTGGAAAAAAGTAGAAAAGGATTTAACTTTTCTTTGACCTGAGATTCAGTTGGGACTCGGCAGCGACGCCCGACCTCTGACCTCCGACCCAGAGAATTATGGGTAGAGGGGGGAAGCCGGGGGCGTCCCGAGAGAAGACGGGAACGCCGACGGTCACAGACACCGCCGCCGTCCGTCCGGTTGGGTGGGACAGGGGAGTGTACCGGTGTTAGAAAACACAAGGCAAAACGTCAAACCTTTTTTTTAAGCAACATAGAAACAACACCGTCTCAGATACACTTTTACACAATTACGAGCATAAAAAAAAACAACTGGACTGTAGTGGAAACGGTTGTAGATCCAACCTGAAGGAGTTTTTCTCTTTATATATAGATATCAGCTATAGTACAACCACAAGAGAAATAAAGAATAGCAGCTTCTTTCTGTACATGATGAATGTCTCCAACTGTAAAAAAGTTAGAAAAGTGACACAAACAACTGATGTGTATGTAAATGCTCTGCCCACATAGAGATGTTGTAAATCTTAGAGACTAATGGCTAATCTAAAAAAATACCTGCTTGTATACAACGCCGCCGCCTCTGGACTCGGAGCGAACCCCCGAGTCGGTCAAGTCGGAGATCTAGAGTTCGTATTCGCTCGCCTCTTCATGCTCTTCCCTCCCCAGTCCTCGCTTTGAGGTTTGTTTTTTTTTGCTTATTGACGTTATTTGGCGGTTAGACCCTTATGGAACAGCACTTTGTGACAGCGTGTGGCTCAACCTCAGAGAAATCTATGTAATCAGGATCTATTTGGTGGAGATCAATTTGATAGAGGTCTACTCAGTAGGTATCTATCCAGTAGAGATCAATGCAGTAGATGTGGAGAGCGATGAACAGTGGCCTAAGATGGAGAGTGTAGGACTGTAGAGGGACTGGAGGGAAGCTAATCTCCCTGTAAATCACAGATTTTTAGGACGGCGTGGTAACAGTACAGAGCGCCAGAAGAACTGTTTTTGATTTTTTGTTTGTTTTTGTTTTTTTGCTTCCGTTTTCAATCTGGTGGGGTGGAGAATGATCGGGGAAGACTAGTAGACGAAAAGGAACTAAACAAAAAAATACAATTTGGCAACAAATTTGGCAGATTTGACCTCTCCCCCTCCTTTTGCTTTTCAGCGGATTGGCTGCTGACCCGGCACGCAGCCTGCAGAGCAGCAACGCAAACCGCTAGACGCCGGAGACGCCGACCTCTCTGAAGTGCTCCTCCGTTAGATATGCGCAACAGTTTCACCATAATGCCCGCCCAAAAGCGACCAAAACACCGGTCATTTATAAAGGCCTACACATTTTTTCCCTATTTGGAAATTTATATAAAAAAGTAACAAATAAACAACAATATATAAAACTAGTTCAGCCGTACGGGGGGGGGGGGGGGGGAGAAAGAGAGAGAGACCTCCCCCCCTGAATGCTTTCATTCTTTCTCCTTTCCTGTTTTCTGTTCTTCCTCCTCAGCAGCAAGGGGCAATGTCACATCTGACAGCCAGCTGGTAGAAACCAAAACTAGAATAAAAATATGCAAAGAAAAAAAAAAAAAAAGTTTGTGGAGGTACAGCAGAACATGGACTGACAGACTGATAGACTGACAGAGAAGTGAAGGTGTCTCCACCTTCCTTTGAGTCTTGACTGCCCAGAAAGGAGCCAAACCCAGCTGGCGGTCATGTTTTTGATGTATTTTACTTTATTTTTTTTAAAAGAGATCCCGCCCACTGAGAAAAACAGGCTCTGTAGAGCAGCAGGAGGCGGGGTTTGAAGTCTTAGGGGGGGTATTTGGGTGGAGGGATAGGGGGTGACGCTCCTCAAATCAGCAGGCAGAGGACTGGGGCAGGGGCATGGCGCGCTCGTTTTTGCGTCCTCCATTCATGTGCGCGTACGGCGGCAGGTCGTCCAGAGACGGCCGCATCATGGCGCCCGACCCCGCCCCGAGCCCCGGGCCCGACCCCGACCCCGCCGCCTGCCCCGCCCCTAGGCCTGGCCCCGACAGCCCGTTGGCCGCCTGCTGGCCGGAGGCCTGCTTGTCCGCGGCGGAGCTTGACGAGCAGGGAGAGGAGGGCGGGCTGGGGGCTAACGAGGGGGCGGGCGGAGCCTTGGAGCCCGGGGAGGGCGGCGTCTGTTGGGGGGTCGGCGCTTGCTGCGGCTGGGTGGAGGAGGGGGGGTCCAGGGGGACGTCATCCATGTTGTCCGTGGTGTCCAGGTGGAGCTGCGGCGCGTCGGCCGGCTTGTTGTCAGCGCTGTAGAAGAAGCTGAGCTCTCTGAAGGCCGGGTCCAGCTCCTCCTTGATGCTGCTGATGATCTCCGCGAAGGATGGACGCATCTTAGGGTTGTACTGCCAACACATCCGCATCAGCTCGAACCTGGACACACACCCACACCCACACACACACACACACACACACACACCCACACACAGGTTAGTCTAGTCTACATCAACAACATGTCCTCCTGTAGTAGCTGCTCCATCCAGAGGAACTCTCTGCCTTCCAACTGACAAGCCAATATTTGCTTTTGCCAAATGTTTGCTTTCAGCTGCTAAAAATGGCTGTATGTGTTTTTTCCCCCCGCTGCTTGTTTATGAAGCAGAGAGCCGACGCTGCCTTCACTTCCCTCAGCAGGCCAGCAGTTGGCGCTATGCAACACGTTTAGAGCTCTACACCAAGCCTGGACTCTGACAACCAAGCCTGATGAACCCCTATGTCACATCAGATGTATTGAATGCCTTGTTCTCTGATTGAAGTTCATTCATTTCAAATGAGAGAAACCGTTACTGCTGATACTGCATGTGTTAACCCAACCACATTCTGTTTTACCCTGACATTTCATCAGTGAATCAAAGTTGTAATGAAAACTTACACTCAATATTTTATCAGGTTTACCTCCCCATTTAAGCAAACAGCTTGCTCCTCCAGACAGTTAGTCAGGTATAAATAAAGCATAAGTAGAAAGCATGCTGACAGGGTGGAGAGATTCAGTATAGCCTGACTAAACATTAGAATGGTAAGATGTGATTTAAGCTACTTTGAACTTCATATCATATCAAGGCCTCCTGGGATTTTGGCACTGCAGTGCCTAGAGTTTATTGATAATGGTGCCATAAACAAAAACCATGCAGTCAGACAAAATGCCTTGATGATGAGAGAGGTCAGAGGAGAATGGCAAGACCAGGAGGTTAGGATGTATCCATGTATCCATCCTGCCTGGTGTCAACAGTACAGGCTACTGGTGGTGTAATGGTGTTGGGGAATGTTTTCTTGGCTCACATTAGGCCTCTTAGTACCAGCAGAGCCTGGTTTGAATGCCACAGCGTACCTAAACAATATTGCTGACCCTTCATGGCCACAGTCTTCCTTTTTTCAAATGGAAAATTCCAGCAGAATAAAGATGATTCCGGGAATATAACAGTGACTTTAGTTCAGTCTCCAGATCTCAACCCAATGACGCTCCTGTGGGATCAGGTGGAATGGGATGGTTGTGGCAGTGTTCTCATTAGAAACATCTGATATCTGCACATGGTCTAACCCCTGGCTGGCTCAATAACAGAATTGTCAAATACACTCAAGAATGGTTCACTGAGCTGCCAAGCCCCTAAGGAAACTTTCAGAAGTCCTAATTTGATCACATTATTACCTAAGCAAGTGCAAACCCAACGAAGAACCATTTTTGTGATGTATAAAAACAGACATTCATATTGTTTTTTGTCAATTTGACATGAAACAGGCTATCTTGTTGGGAATTGCTGCCAAAAACTAAGTCGGTTTTCATTTTCGGGACCTAGGCGGCTGTGGGATACTAGAGCCTAGGGTTTGGCTATTTTTGTCTGATGTTTTTACAGAGAGAACTGTCAAAATGGAGATATCCACAAAACACATGACAGCATATCGAGTGTAGTGCAGACGCTCTGGGTACAGGTTCTCTTGGATAATGGCAGAAATTCAACTTCACAGTATGTCAGGACAGTGTTGTGGTTTCCCTAAGAGTATGTCTGTGTCTGTGTTTGTGTGTGTGTGTGTGTGTGTGTGTGTGTGTGTGTGTGTGTGTGTGTGTGTGTCTCTTACAGCATGTCAGGACAGTGCTGTGGTTTCTCCAGCAATCCTCCCTCCATGACAAAGCGGAGGACCTGCTCATTGGACAGACCCTGGTAGGGCTGCTCTGCCAGAGTCGCCACCTCCCACAACACAACCCCGAACGACCTACAGAGAGAGAGAGAGAGAGCGAGCGAGCGAGCGAGCGAGAGAGACAGAGAGAGAGAGAGAGAGAGAGAGAGAGAGAGAGAGAGAGAGAGGGAAATGTAATATTAGATTTCATATATTTGATTTCATATTCAATTTTCAAAAACAAAAAAATGATAGAAATGAGAATAAAAATTATGGTATTAAACATACAACTGATGATTACACCACTGGTATGTATTAAACAAAAACAAAAAACATGTAGAGAACTTATGCGGAGAACTTGATGTGCAAGGTGCATGTGCATTGGTGTCTCTTCGGATTATCACATCATATTCAGAACATATTTTATGGAAGGAGGTATATACAGAAAACAAAGCCACTATATTTGTTTGGTTTTGTGCGTGTGTGTGCGCTTACCAGACGTCAGAGTTGGTGGTGAAGACTCCGTCCTTCAGCGACTCGGGCGACATCCAGCGGACAGGAAGTAAACCCTTACCGCCTTTACGATAGTAATCTGTCTCATAGATATCCCTGGTCATACCGAAGTCTACACACACACACACACACACACACAGACACACACAGACACACACACACAGACGAGGAAGTGATTTATTTAGAATGCTTCGATGGTCAACAGGTCACATCCACAGCACTTTAATGATAAAGACATTTCTAACTGTTAAAAAGCCTTTAAATCAAATATCTGTTCTTTACTGTTCTCCAAAGTAGTGCTCATTCATAAGAATAAAAAAACACTACTAACTAGCTCCCTGGTCACCACAAGTGGGTTAGGGGAATTATCAGCACAGGTGACTGCCTGGGTGAAGGTCTTAAACCAGCTTAGTTTTTGGCAGCAGGGTGCTGTGTTCTGTAGCTGACCTCTGACCTCCCTATGGTCCTTTACCTCCTATCTTAACAGTGAAGTCCTCGGCCACCATGCAGTTCCTGGCTGCCAGATCTCTGTGGACGAACTTGTTGGCGTTGAGGTAAGCCATGCCGTCAGCGATCTGCCCCGCCATCTGCAGCATCTTCTTCAGAGGAGGGAGAGACATGCTCGACCACTGCTGCTGCAGACAGACAGACAGACAGACAGACAGACAGACAGACAGACAGACAGACAGACAGGGGAGAGAGTTAGTTCCACATGAGGAATGAGGTCCTGATGAACATCAATCAGTTACCATCAATCATCACTGTAACTCTTCCTTGTGTTACGTAGAGAGTTCGTACATATACTTAGAGTAGAGAGAATTATATATATATATATATATATATATATATATATATATATATCTATACCATATAGAGTAGAGTTCTTATATAAAGAATATAGTTAGAATATAGAGAATATAGTTAGAATATATACTATATAGAGTTCCTATAGCATTACACTTTAGTTATACTTAGTATCTACAGAACTATAGTATACTACCATATATCAACACTTACTACCTAGAACTACGGTTTTGTTGAATAATAAATTCTGTTTGGCCAATGAAGGCATTCTGAGGTCTGTCATGTCTCAATAATAGACTGCTGTTTCTTGTTACAGCTAACCTTATCACTCTGCAATCAAAAAATCTGGTCGATTTTGTTGATTTTTATTCAAATTAATTGGTGACACCCTGTGTCAAAAATATGTTACTGCTTGGTTACTGCAGACAGTCCGGCTGGACTATTTTCTGGGTGGAAACTAGCAAATTAATCTTGAAATTAATCAACATTTCATGTCAAATGATTCATGTATTTAGTAAGCAGCCATGTAATTAACAAGATAATGTACAGCAAGCCGGTCACTCCGCTTTGTGTTGGGTTCTTGATTCACCCCATTGGGACGTATTTTGTGATAATGACCAGCTCCCTGTACATTATACCTTACTAGGATCTGTACACCTATACTACACTACCCTTCTACCTATACTTAAGCTTATCTCTAGTTCACTACATTACACACAATCATTTCTAAACTCACTATTGGTCTCAACAACAGGCTAACAGGACGTCAAAGCCTGCTGGCTTGGGATAGAGAGACCCAGAACACTACCAGGACATGATATGCACCCCAGGGTGCCTCTGTCTGAACAAACTAGTGACCTGGCTGGTAGAAGCTAAAGGCAGGTACCTCTTTGGGTCGGAGGGAGCGCAGGTAACTCTTCAGGTCTCCTCGCGTCATCAGCTCCATGATGACCAGGGTGGGCTGGCCCTGAGAGACCACGCCCAGGAGACGAACCTGCACCAATCACAGCACAGTACATCATTACAACACAGGAACTGACTGGCTCCCTCGTCTAATGATTTGACTTGATGTTGATTTGACATAACGTTGATTTGACTTTTTAATAATCATTTTTTATTATCATTTATGGGACTCTAGCCCCAGAATGGCATTCTGAATATCGACTGAATAACATACTTAGAATAGAATAGAGTAGAACAGAATAGAATAAAACAGAACAGAATCTAGAATAGAATGAAACCTGTCCACCACTGCTCTGTATGATCTGAACATGTGTGTGTGTGTGTGTGCGTGCATGTACCACGTGGTGACAGTTGAACTCCTTCATGACGGAGGCCTCGTTGAGGAACTCTATCCGCTCCCTCATGCTGGCCGTCTCGTTCACGGTCTTGACGGCGACGCGGGTCTCCGGCTCGTCTTTGACCACGCCCTTGGCCATGCCCTCGTACACCATGCCGAACGACCCCTGACCCAGCTCCCGGCTCAGAGAGATCTTCTCCCTCGCCACCTCCCACTCATCCGGTACGTACACTGCACAGAAAGCGTTACATGATGACGATAATAACAATAACAATACACTGCGCGGCGACCAGTTCAGCTTTTAGTTCAGCTACATCATAACAATAATAATACTAAAATTAACTTTATATGTATAGCACTTTTTAAAACAGTTTACAAAGTGCTTTATTAATCAAATAAAAGAGAACATGCTCAGTAATGTTCACTTACTCTCGGCAGCGCTGAAGTATTCTGGGTTGACCGAGGCGTAGAGGACTCCGTTCCCCAGCCGGTCGCTGTTCCTGGACACACAAACACACACAGGGTTTATAGACACGCACACACACATACACACACACGTACGCTTGCAAACTAGGTCTGCACAGCTGTAGTGTATAATCGTATATATCATCATGTTGGTTTCCACAATTAATAGTAGAATATCGGCAAATCAACAATATTGAATTTATTTAGAAAATCCACTGTGGTTGGAACTGGTGGTTAAAATGTGCAGTGAAATTTTTTTGTTCCTTAAATTATCCAGACAAATAATTGTGAAGACAATACCTCGCAAGATAATCTAGATTTTCATTTTAGTGAACATTTTTAGAACTGTAGAACTTAAAATTGTGCAGTGATAGTGTGTTACTGAGCTACACAGGGAATTGAACCTCTAACCCTGGCAGTGTCAGTGCCTCTCTCTACCCATTGAGCTGCACAGAAACACACAAACCTTTTCCTGTTGAAGATGACCAGCATTGCGACCAGGAAGCAGAGGAAAAGGAGGATGCCGATGGGGATGAAGATCATAGCGTAGAGGAAGTTTTCATATCCTGTTGGATCAAAGAGTTCCTTTGATTATTACAAACAGGCTTCGAACCCACAACAACAGTACATGGCATCTGCTTGGCCAGTGGACGCATTAGGACACTGCAGGGATCTAACCAGATGCCTGCTCAGTAGACTATCCTGTCAATAAAACCAAATTCACTAAAGAAGCAGGAAAAAAGGACAAATTGTTATTTATTAATGGTGCCACTGCTCACCCCCTCCCTCCGAAGCATTTAGCCACTCCACTAGCTGTCCTCGGAGAACCCCTAGTGTGTGTGTGTGTGTGTGTGTGTGTCTCTTACGCTCAGCTACATAGAGATCCAGAATGTGGGTCCAGGATCCGTTGCCAGCCAGTGAAGTTGCTCTGACTCTGACTGAATAGTTTCCTGGACTGAGGTTGGACAGCCGAGCGCCACGCTGGGTCTGGTACACCTGACCAGACACACACTCATGCTTCTCAGCCTGAAACACACACACACACACACAATTAATAAAAGATCATTACATAAAAAAATCTTTAAACATGAGTTTTAAGAAGTGACGTGATTTTAGGAGTCCAAGATCATTCTGATGACAATGAATGACAATCTATATATCCAGAATCTAATATACAGTACACATCTATGATCTAGATTTGGGAACAGCCAATATGGACCTGTTGTTTTAATCTAGCCAGTAGGCAGCAAGTTCTGACTCATAGAGGGTTAAACGGTCTGCCAGACCCATCCCTGACTTATAAATGATCAATAAATCTTAAAATCAATTCTGAAAATTCAGAAAATTCTATGTTCAGACCCGGAAATGACAGAATTCATTTTCCAAGCTTCCCAGCCCCAGAAGACGGAGAGGTTGTCTTACCTCAGCAGCCAGTCTGAACTTGATCTCGTACATGAGGATGAGTCCGTTTGGACGAGACGGCTCCGGCCAGCGCAGGTACACCCAGTCCTCCTGGCCCTCCCAGGTCACCGGGCCGGGGATGTCGTCAGCGTTCTCTGGAGAACCACAGGGAGACCGGGTTACCATGGTGACCACAGAGCTCACAGGGTAGACCTCTTATCCAGAGTGACTTCAAATGAGTTCAGTAGAAACAACTTGTTGCAGTATTAGCAGGGTCGATTGGGATAACGACTAAAAGGTAAACTATAATGTAAATGTAATCCCATAATCCACCAGCCGCAATTAACATCAACAATGAAACACAATTGGGGAAATCATATAAATAAAACTACAAATCCATACACATTTTCAATAAACACCAAAGATCAATAGAGTATATACAACCCTGTGGTTGAGAAAAGACTTGTTGAGTTGCACTGAACCAGCAGCAGATTGAAATGTCTAACCTGGTGGTTGATAACAAGGACTAATGTGATAACTGTGAGCTTCAGGCCAGGAGCTGCTCATAAAGCAGTCAATACAGTAACCAAAAAATAATCTCTTAATTAATATCTATTTGTAAACAAAACCTAACCTGCAGGTTGCGTTCTGGAGAAGACGAACTCTGCGGCGCTGCAGTGTCGGACCTGCCGGTTGCAGGCATGGACGTCGATGCGGTAAACGGTGAACGGCTGCAGGCCGGAGATCTGTAGCTCGCGCTCGGTCACGGCTTGCTCCATGAATTCAAACTCATGATCCGACGCCTCCGGCTCCGTGGTGCTGCTGTTACTGCTACCGGCGGCTGGGAGAGGAGGGGCGGTGGTGCTGTTGGCGTATAGCCGGCCGCCGCGGGAGAGGGTGGCGTTGGCGATGCCAAATAAATCTCTGCGGCGACGATCTGGTGGACTGCAGGAGAGAAGAATGGGGAAAGAATGAAGAGAGAGAGAAACAGAGAGAGGTAGGAGAGAGAGATGGAGATGGAGGGAAAAGAGAGAGAGACAGGAGGATGGTGAGAAAGTTGAGTTAAAGTTGAGTTCTGCAGTGTAGGGCTACATGGGATAGGGTTAGGTTAGTATGACAGGCTATCAATTTGCTGGCTACATTTCCATACACACGAAAAATCACATCTTAACCTGGTAAAGCAATATTCTGACCCAACCAAATATCATGGAAACACCTTGGTCTGATTAACACATCTACATTCTGCTAAATCTGTCCATTTATTTGTCCATGGAAACACATTAGTCTGATTTCATTCAGGTTTTTAAATATGTCTCTAAAGTCACAGAGGAAGCTGACCTGAATGCAGTGGCGGTGTTTCACACCAATGACAACATGTGCTACCTGAGTACATTACAGTATCTTCTGCTTTCAGCTAACACCAAAAATAACACGGTTTGCATCAAGATGTTCTGTAAGCACAATGATGCCAACAACAAAGAACGGCAAAAATAACCTGACAAAATGTTCTGACATTTTCGGTCTGATATAAAGATGACAGTGAATCTTTGAGTAACCAATCCAAAGTAATTCTGCTGTCATCATAAGACAACCCAGCATAGAAAACATAAATGTATATGTAGTAAATGATACAATAACTATAAAGAACAATCACAAACATACAGGGATATGGTCTAATTAACATAATGACATATGAGCCTGAGGAGAGTGAATGGAAACCGGTGGAAAAGATGATGAAGCCTGTTGTGTATCTTTAGCGCTAAATGCATCCATCTCTGCTGCCTCTGCAAAACACACTGAGTACTAACTAACTTCAACTGGACCAGACTTAGGCCAATTCATTATAGTCTGTGTGTGTGTGCGTGTGTGTGTGTGTGTGTGTGAGAGAGAGATAATGTGATGCAGATGTCTGATTTATGGAGTAGGCCTGCAGCCTTTCACTTCAGCCAGAAGTAGAAGAAACAATTTTAAGAAAGAAAAAGAAAAGCTGTCCACGTGTACCACAATTCATATTGGAAATACAAGGAGGAAAAAAATTGTTAGTATTGTATCCCAACCAAAAACAGGCCCACACTTTGCTCTGGGTCCCATTCACTGCTGTAAAGGAGAGTTGGACACAGACCAGGACACTCACTTTTTGACTACAGTCCACAATGGTTGGTGAATCCCCTAATTCACCAGCTAGAGTCACTATTTTACCAGCCAACTGGATGCTTAAAATAGAATAGGACCAACCTTGCTTACCTGTAGAGAAGACTGACTTACTAGACACTTTCACTATTTTTAAATGTTGAATTATCTAAAAAACCCGATTTGTTTTCCTCATAATTCATCATTGTCCTCTCACACTAAGCTACCTTACATGAGAAATGGTAGAAAAGTTGACTTTCTCTGGGTGGAAGAATTTCCTTGAGTGTGCTATTGACTAAATCCTCCTTGTTCATGTCAACTGTCAAATTAACCTAGCTCGATGCAAGCCTGTTTTTACCTTGAAATCCCTTTGGAGGACCACATATCGATCATCAAGATGCTTTTCTAAGTTACTTGTGTTAGGTGGACTGGGATTCAGTTCAAGACCTGGTGGACTGTTTGTTCTCAGCTGTTTGAATTTTGCACTGACTGCTGCAGCCCGCTGTCAAGAGCCAGACTGTGGCTCTGTCTATTCCAATCCTCCTTGTCCTTTTAATTAATCCAGTCTAAGTGCCAACTGCACGTATACGCCCTCTGGAGGTGACACTGAAATGGGATTTTAACTTGCAGAACACATTTGGTGGAAGTACTGAATGTTTCTAAAATTCAATACTGAATCAAATATTTTGCGACAGTTTCAAAGTAGCATCATGATAACATTACCACGTACTATGATTTTATCCAGTAAAAGGATGACAAGAACATTGGACATCAGTACATTTTGCTGCCTGATCATTCACAGGAGAGGTAACAGAGTTATCCTGATTTTTGAAGGGAAGAGAGGGCGAGGAATGCTGAAATGTGATGAGTAATGTAATGAATTACTGCGCCCAGGGAGTAATAAGTAATAATGTAAAGTAATAAGTAATGATGATGAGTAACTTACCGCGGTGTGAAGATGGAGTTGTGCAGGAAATTCTCAAAGACTTTCCGGTAGGAGGCGTCGGCGGCCTCGGCCTCCAGGTCCTCTACGGACTTCGGGCAGGGGCAACAGGGGCCCTTATCTGCCCCGTCGGTGTCCGGCTTGGTGGGCTTGGTGTCCTCGTCCTGGTCACCCACCCCCGTGGCAGCAATCCTGATGGGGATCTTCAGTTCTGGACCCAGGAGGAGGAGGAGGAGGAGGAGGAGGAGGACAAGGAAGATGAGACAAGCCTCATCAAGGAGCGAGGAGAAACACTAACTTGCTGTATTTCCATGTTTAGTCTGTATACACTACCGCCATCAACACATTTAGAAATTTAGAACAGAAACTGTACTGGTATAGCACTCGGTCCTCGGCCTGTTGTCTGTGCATGTGTTTACCTTTAGAGCAGTAGTTGTGTTGGTACAGCTCTCGGTCTTCGGCTTGCTGCTGCCATCTCACCAGGTAGTAGGTTTGGTTTCCATTGGGTGAGACAGGGGGCGACCAACGCACCACCAACTGGGTGGACGAGTTAGAGTAGGCTCGCACATCCAGAGGCATGGAGGGAGCTGAGAGAGAGAGAGAGAGAGAGAGAGGGGGGGGGGGGGGGGGGGGGGGGGGGGGGGGGGACAGAGAGAGAGATTTGATTTATTTTGATTTCATCACCCTGTGGCCACAGTTACACTTGATTTTTGAGATCGGATTCAGATTTTTTTTTTTTATGTGACAAACTTTATTTATCACCAAAAACGGAAATTCCCTTACCTGCCTAACCACTAGACCAGCCTGATACCCCAAACGTGTGATTTTCTGAGATCAAAACACTGTGTGTCCACACTTGACCTGTACATGACTGTTTATTATTTAAAGTCGTCTCTGTCTCCATATCTTTATATTGTAGCTGGATTCAATTAAATCAGTCTCTGTCTTCATCTCTTTACATTGCAGCTGGATTCAGTTAAAGCTGTCTCCCTCTGTATATCCTTACACTGTCTTTGGAGTGTATGCAGACTACTAGACTTGTCACTAAGCGTATCCTGATGTGATAGGATGATGACAATCACATTAGAACAAGTGGAACTGCAGTCTACATGAGTTTCCAATCTTAATCCCTAGGTTCCAGTACTTACCACTACTGACTGCTCTTCCTTCCCTGTCTGCCCTGGTCATCTCTCCACCCGGCCTACACTATTCTATCTCCTTCCTACAACAGTCACAACAGCAGAGACACTACCCATACTCTATAGTAAGACGTTTCTCATATCACCCATTATCCCACGGTAAGATATTAACTTTTTATCAGATGGCATTTTTTCCCCCTTGATCTTTTTTTTTTGTAGGGGCATTGTGGTAGTTTATGGGGGTAATTTTATTGAACTATCAAATTATATATTTGCAAACACTCATTTGTACCACTAAGATTTGTTTTCTTTTAAATCATATTATACCATCAAATAAACAGAGTAACAATCTTCTACTCCTTCAGGCTACTCGGTTGTTTTCTTTAGGGTGTGACCTCGCACCCCTGATCTATGAAAGCCATTATAAAAGCCATCAGAAACCACATGTACCTGCGGGGCTGGTGCGGATATAGACCACCTTGCTCTTGGCGCTCGGCATGTGTTTGTCCTCCACCATGAGTGTGATGGCCTTAACGAAGATGGCGTACTGCGTCCAGGGCTTCAAGTTGGACAGTAGCACCCCGGGGTCCGAGTCCTTGTCCTGCCTCAGCTCCACATCCACCATGTTCCAGCTGTTGGAGCCGCAGCCGTCCTGTCCCTCGAACTCTGTGATGTTCTGGAAAGGCCTGGGGAGAGGGGGGATTAATGTCAGAGGTTAAACAGAGCAACCGGCGGACCAGAGGAACAGTAGCTGTGTCCACCTAACATGGTGGCTAACTTATCCCCAAAATCCACCTGAAATCTTCGCTATTTTGCCAGTCAACTAGATGTTTAGAATAGAAAAAGACTCCAAATGATGGTTGGTAAAGTAAAAGTAACTTACCAACTACAATCCAAATTTTTAAATTTAGGTGGTAATTTCATGTCCTGTTGAACGCTTGAGCAAGGCATGTAACCCTAAATTGCTGTTTGAATGCTTGGTCATGATATTTTGGTTCCTCAAAGCTGGCCATGTTTTCCAGTTCCTATCACTGCTACAAACAACACCGTCCAAGACACAGCCTGACCCAGTCTAGTCTATCCTGGTAGTGGAGGTGGCCTAGGGCTAAAGAAGGTGGTCTACGCTGAGGAAACCTACGCCTCCTTGTAGTAGACGATGAAGCTGATGAGGTCTCTGTAGTCAGGGGGGCGGTAGCGCTCCCAGGTCAGCTTGATCCTCGTACTGCTGGTGCTGTTGGACTTGAACTTCAGGATGGTGCTGTCACCTGGAGAGACAGCAGGATGTTAAAACACAGCCACTTTTATCTGCAAGTACAATAAATCTACAGGAATCAGCCTTGGTGACAAATAAGTAGTAGTACAAGTAGTCCTGCGCATACTAACACACATGGTACAGGACAACAGGACCTCCAACGGACTACCATAGGCATAGAGGAGGTGGGTGATAAGTCTCTGCACTGATGTCACCAAGACTAATTTCTGTACATGTATTGGACTTGGCAAGTGAACTGATTCCGATGTAAAGTTTATATTCATTTCATTTGAGGTTCATTCGACTCTTACAGCTGGCTCTGTGACCATTGTTTTGGAAGTCGCTCTCGTCGAAGCGGCCCTGGACGCCGGTCTTCTGCCACATCTTGCGGATCTCGGACATGCAGAGCTTCGGGTTGGCTCCGAAGAACAGCTTCCCCGCCCTGATGGTCAGGTTGTGCTGCTTCCAGTCCCAAAGATACTGCAGCTGCTGGTTGTCGAACGCCGAGAAGGCATACATGCTAGAGACAGGATGGACAGAGTCAATGTACCGCTCGCCCCTTTTATTTCATGTCTTGCATGTTTCTGTATGCATTTATTGTAATTATGTATTGTGTTGTATGCCATGCTAGAAGCCAACTTTCCCATCAGGGGCAATGTCTTAATTTTGAGCGCATGATGGTGAATTGCAAGTAAATTTTAAGAGGAAGAGGGGATTTAAGAGTGGAAACATCGGTAATGTGAGGGTCTTCAGTTCTTCTACCCATTTTTTTTTGGTCACGTCTTTCTGTTTTGTATATACTTGTACCGCACCTTGGTTGACACTTGTTGTTTTTATAGTGTGCTTTATAAATAAAGTGAACTTGAACTTGAACCTATGCAAACTGAATAAGGTGTAGCAGTGGAGTGCTACTCTCCTTCCAGTGAATCTCCATGTTCAGCTGGTAGAAGAGACTAGAGGGACTGGTTCACAGTGGGATGAAAATGACCTGGATAAACAGGTTAACCAGTAACTGATTCTGTTGAGCCTTGTCTTCAACGTCATGGCTAATTAAATTCAAGAATCTGGTTCTATTATCCCTGTCAGATCGGATCTGAACGGATCGGAGAGGAATAGAAAGGAGGTGGGGCTTTTATGACCTTCACTTGTTTGGTAGCATCCAGACAGGAATGGCTGGAATGTGAACCTTGGGACAGTAACATTCCTCAGACCTCTAATCTCAGGGAGAACGAGGACAAATAGGGAGTGAAGGCCTCCCATGACCCTGGGAGCCACGTTTGAGGAACTTTCCCTGAGCTGTTGGAGGATATGCTGTACTGAAGGCCTTGAGCAGCGAGGTCACATCCACCACAGTCTACAGCCACCAGAGTCACTCAGTATAATTGCTTTTCCAAGAAACAAGGAGTGTGCCGAATTATTTCAATTTCACTGATATTACACTTATCAATCCAAAAAAGTAAGATGGTATTTTTGTTATCGCCCCCTCCAAATATCAGACTGAAGTTGAATTATCCAAAAACGACATCCCACCTCCATCAACCAATTTGTTTTCCTCATAATTTGTTGTTGTCCTCTCAGACTGAGCTAACTTAGATAAGAAATGGCAGAAAAGTTGGCTTTCTCTGGGTGAAAGTTCTCCCACTACTTTCACAAGAAATGGTAGAAAGGTTAACTTTCTCTGGGGGAGTAGAATTCTGCCCAGAGAAGAGGAGTTCTGTCCTCCTCATTTTTGAAGGACAGAGAGAGAGACAGAAAGTAGACAAGGATGTGTGTTGAATGTCCGCAGAAAAGATCAACAACAAAATAGACTTTTCTTCAAGTCAAGAGTTGGTCCGGCTTATTGAATATAACTGTACAGCAGAGTACTATTCAGTAGAATACAGTAGAATACGGACTGACTAAACTTCAGCTCCAGTCTCTGGTTAACAGGCAGGAGAGAGTTTAAAACCAACTGACTTGAAAGTAGCATAGCCACTGTGAGTTGTTGGGGCTGACAGACATTGGGATTGTTTGTGCGTATGCTTGTAGTTAAGTATGTGTGTGTGTGTGTGTGTGTGTGTGTGTGTGTGTCCCTACTCGTCCAGAAGTTCGTCTCCATCAATGTATCTCAGGCTGCGGAGGAAGGCCAGGGAGCCCAGAGTAGGGGAGTGTCTGATCTGGACGAAACCCGTCACCCTCTGGATCATACCTGTGAAACTCTCCAGCTCCGCCACCATGTTGTCTACACACACACACACACACACACACACACACACACACACACACAGACACAGACACACACACACACACACAGGTCAGCATTGTGTCAACAGCTTCACAGTCCTCTCCTTCTCTTCTTCTCTTTATTGATTTTTGAATGTATTTATGCATTTTTTTTTACTATCCTCTTTTTTGCGTTGTGTCCGTGTTTGTTTTTGTTGGACTTGTGGACCTTTTTTCTTTATTACTGAAAAGTATTTGTGGAGATGTGGGATTTCCAACGGACTTTCCCAGACAGGAAAAACCGTACGGCGCCTTAGGGTGCTGTTGATGTCAACAGATAGTTCCAACTACAGTATGTAACAAACAGGCCTTTTCAAATCTCCAGGCCAGCTGGGAAATTTAGGAGGGGGAAGTGAATGAGGACTGTTTTGCCCTCCTTCAACAACTACCATCAACTGCTGGTAGCAGGAGCAGCGTAGCAGTGCTAGTATTGCAGTAGTTTTGCAGTAGTATTGCAGTACTTACGGCCTCTGCGAATGTTGATATGCAGGTTGCCTTTGATAACAGTGCAGCCTTTGAGAGACTGGGCGGCAACCATGGAGTCGATGACCTTCTCCTCACACACCTTATCGCATAGGCCGACACAGGCTGTACAGAACATACTGGAGAGACAGAGATAGAGAGAGGGACAGAAACAGAAACATAAAGAGAGCAAATGGTGAAGAGATCTCCAGAATAAGGCCAGTCACTAAGACAACTCATTCCATCAACTTACATTCATTCTTTAACCTTAACCCTTCTACCTCTCTCCTTGGCTCTTATCTTTTATTTCTGCCCTTGGAAATTCTCTTACGTTATCATTCTACACAGTGTCAGCTAAATGCCACAAAGGAGAAAATCCCCAAATTCACCAGCCACTTTCACTATTTTACCAGCCAACCAGATGTTTAGAATAGATAAAGTTTTAGACTGAAAACCTTTAAGTGTCACTTCATGATATTTTAGGCTATATATTAGTTCAGGTTTTGCTATGATATAATTTTAGAATGGAAACTGATGGGGACTGGAATTGGTACCAAAGTCATGGCAACAGTAATTCACCGCAGCTCCCCCTAGTGGCTCCATGTCAGCCTGACAACCCAGGGTGGGCTGCAGCTCACCTGTCGGGTACGGTGCGGTAGTATCCAGACGGGCAGTCGGGCGTGCACTCTCCGGCGTGGATGACGAAGCTGTCGAAGTCGGGGAGGTGGACCTTGGAGCAAAGTTCAGCGCTGATGCAGCGCCAGCCCTCGAACCTGTAGGTGCCGGCGGGGCAGTCGGCCACGCAGCGCCCCTGGTGGTAGTAATGCAGGCATGCAGCACATGCCGTGTCACTGCCAGGAACTGTACAGCTGCCCAGACACTGAGGGTGGCAGCACTCGCCGTCCGCCGTGCACGCTCGCCGTGCACACTTCTCTGGGCATTCTGGCAGAGAGAGAGAGAGAGAGAGATTTTTGTTTGTTTTTCAGGATTTTACATTTTCAAGAGGTAAATTACCTGTACTATACTACACATACTACACGCCTGGATGTCCCTGTTCTTGTGACCGCAAGTCCACAACCTAGCAGTCAACATAGCACAGCCTGTCTGCCTGTTTCCCCAAAATAAAGGGGCATTCCCCCATATTAGCAGAACTCAGAGAGCAACAGACAGACACAACTAGGCAGTCTTCAGCCTGAATTAGCCCCTGGCATGATGCTGTTGGACACAGTCCTAAACAAATGATTTGCATTTACTGGAGGGTGAATGCACACACACATACACATACACACACACACACACACACACACACACACACACACACTCACTATCTCTCTGAGCCCAAATTAGAGCTTGTAAAAGACCAAAAACAGGCACTCATCAGGAAGGCATGCAGGCTACTCACATCCCAGAATGCTCTGCAGGAAGGCATGCCACTACAACCATAAATCCAACCAACAACCTTGTTTGGATGTTTTTGCTTGTCCAAAAGAACAGAAATACAGCAAACAAAACCACACCTAACAAACTAACTCCCACAGAGGTTAGATCTGAAAGCGGTTGCTTGCTGGGAAAGGCTGGTGTTAAGGCCTGCAGTGCTGTGTGGGCTCATTCCTGATCCACAGTGACAAACACGGCTCTACTCCGGGGTTTCCAGCAAGCTCGGCTACAAATAACTCATCCAGTTGCTGCGCTGTCCTTCTAAATAAAAGCGTATTGTAACAGAAGACAGGAAAAACTGATCCAGGAGCTCCAGAAGGAAAACACCGGCCTTAGCACCGGACTGACCTACGCTTAGGATGGAGCTACACCTCATGGTGGCCCTGGCCTCTACACCACTGATTTTTAGTCATGCACCATGGAGGCCAAGAGGCTGCAACCAAACACTACAGCAGCTCATTTCACTAGTTGATACACTTTCAACCAGAGAGGGGGAACTAATTAGTGAAATGAGCTGCTGCAGTGTTTGTTGCAGACTACTGGGCCTCCTTGAATAATGACTGAAAACCACTGGTCTACACTACTGCTAATAAATTTGTGTGTGCTGAGAGAGGAAATGTTTTTTTCTCCCATACAGAGCTGCTGGCCGGTCTCTGGCCTGGAGTGTAGCCAGTACACCATTAAGAGTTCACTCCCAGACTGATTAACACTTTGTACAGTCTGTTATTTCTCTGAAAAAACTGACAAAAATTGCCAAAAACTGACAAAACTGATCCTATGGCCAACAGTGAGCCAACAAAGCAGTAACTAACGCTTGGCCAATAGTGATAAGAGAAGTTCCTTTTAGCCGATTACCACACAGCATATTCCACAGTCAACTTTGCTCGAGTCCCAAGTCAGTCTCAGTTCTTGCGGCACAAATCTCAAGTCAAGTCCCAAGTCTAAATGTAGATTACCAAGTCAAGTCCACGTCAAGTCCATGGCATTAATGTCAAGTCTCAAGTCTAAATGTAGAACACCAAGACAACAACAAATCCAGCAAGAGTCCAATATCAATTTAATATCTAGGACTTTTCAATGCAATATGGTTTTAATAGGATAAAAACTTTCTAAGTGCACCATGAGTTTGATTTCTACAATCAAGTTCAACTTAAAAAAATTCAATCGTTCAATACAAATTCAGAAAACAGAATTGAAATTCAGTTGTCTGGTGGAACAAATCTCATCACTCAAGTCATTTACACAAACACAAGACTTTGTCAAGTCAAAGTCAAGTCCCAAGCACCAGAACCAAAGTCAAGTCAAGTCTCAATTAATTACAATTGTGACGAGTCTGACTCGAGTCCAAGTCATGTGACGAGTCCCCCACCTCTGGCAAAAGAAACACCAAAAACAACTAATAAAAATCATCATCATTCATCATCATAAAGTAGAGAGTTAGTAGCTGATTGGTTCAAACTGCCTGACTGAGCAGACAGCAACATCCCAGACCTGGAAAATGGCTGTACTGTCTGCCACAGAACAGAATACTAATCACTGTGTAAACACTCTCAAACCAGTAGGTAGATCACTGCTTGAAATTATTTGAGTGTGTGTGTGTGTGTTCTGTATGGCCTACACATGACAACACGACAACAACACCATAGCTGAATCAGAAGCACCTGCATGGACAAAGGACTGTGGTTTTGATGATGTCATCCACTTAAGCTGGTGCTGACAGCTGATTGGCCAGAGGCTATGCTTCAGCACAAAACAAACAAAGAAGAATTATGGGAAATGATGTGTTGGTGTGTGTGTGTGTGTGTGTGTGTGTGTGTGTGTGGGTGGGTGGGTGGATGGGGGGGGGGGGGGGGGGGGTGTTTAGATGAAGCTGACTAATAAAACACTGCAACACGTTTCTACATGTTGCCTCCACCAGCTCCCTGAGGAGATGACTGGAACTCCTCCGCTTCATCTACATCTATATTTCAGTCATTTAGCCATAGAGAATTGCACTATGCAGCTGTAGAATAAGCTTAAATTCCTTTATAATAAGAATAATGCTAATTATACCAACATGTACTCCTCTATTGAACCCTGTAGGGAAATCCTCTTTTCTCTCTCCCCCTACATAGAGAGGTCAGAGGTCAGGGTCAGTTACAGAACAGAAGACACTGGAGCTGATAGAGATTAATTTGAATGCTTTGGTTGATTTGAGTTCTGTTGCAGTTTAGGATGAATTAAAAACTTGATCCATTATACGCATAAGTGAGTGAACAAGTTTTAAATTAGCACACAGAACCTGATTCCATACATGAAATCGCACTGAAAATGGGTAGGGGGACATACTTCTATGAAAAATTCATATTACTTATGTTGGCCCGTGACATTCATTCTTGGCAGATAATTTTGTTTTAGTTTACCAGTCCTTGGCACATGAGCCAAAAAGTCAATTTCGGACACCGACTGTAAGGCTGCTTGCATAAAAGCCTCTCAACAGCAGATGTTGAATTGGAAAGGGAAGTCATTCCCCAGGCCTGGAACACAAAGAATCCCATGTCCAGCCATCTGTCTGACCCTTTACCCCCCCAGGTTGGCGCTCACCGCTCCAGGAAAGTGTGTTTGAGAAAACAAGGCTACCATAAAACGTACTGTTGAATTTTATCCTTCAAAGCCGGCTTCCCAACTTAGACATCCTTCAGAGGTGCTCATACAAGCAGGATGCCTGCAAATATCATCAAGTTAAATTTAAGACCTTTGTAATGCCAATGGAAATGAAACATAAGAACAATTTTGCAAATAAATTCAATGTGAAAATGAAAACAGCTGTACTGAAGATTCTAACTGTCCTGTTTGTCTGCATGACTGGGCTAATTTCTCACCAGAAAATGATGGAGAAACCATGTTATTAAAATGTCAACAATTGAATTTAAGATTTGAAGGCTATATTTAAGGGCCTTGAACTTAGATAATATGTTTCAAAACATTTGAAAACTTTTCCAGGACCTGCAGATGCCCTGTACAAAGAGGGCTTCAAGTGGAAAATGGAATGGAATAAAGCAGGTGACACTGTGTCTCTACTGATATTTATACTACAGAACAAAGACACAACCGGCTGGACGGAGGTGTATGAAACACTATATAGGAGAGGGGGATGGGAAGGGAGGGAGGGAGGGAGAGAGACACCTTGGTGAGGTCAACACTGTTTTAAAGAGTCAAAGTGAACTCTGAGTTCAGCCGTTCAGAGGACCTGGTATCCTCCAACGGGGAGGTGAAGAAGGTGAGGGAGGAGGAGGAGAAGGTTACTTAGACATCCGGCTCTGGGATGCTGATCCAAGTCCATCCCATGTGTGAAAAGATTCACATTAAGCCTCATACTCAGTCCTATTGGCTGTCCCCTAATCAGCAGACAAACCCTGACCTTGACCTGGAGTGGTTTCATGGGTTAAATGGGTCAAACCTTTCACATTGAACTTTGATCCTTACACTTCGATTTCCCAGTTCAATAGTTCACTGGGCAGAGAGTATCAGTTTGCAAAGAGCTGAGGTAGAGGCAGAAACATTCCTTTGTTCCCCAGTAGGAGCGACAGGCGAGTGACAACTTGAAACCCAGTTTAGGGGTCTGCTACCTGACCTGATGTCGGGAATTAGCCGGGTAGGGCTTGTTTTTTAAATTAGTAATTAGGACTCGGGGCGGGCGAGGTCCAGCCCTCAACAAGCTTGGTTCAGCCAGCTACAAATGCTGCCCACAACTGACAGAGACGAGGTCCACCAAGATGCTGGGGCTCAGATAGCCTGCTTCTCAGTGAACATGCCCCCTCTTCACCAAGAACCAGCCGATGAACCAGCTGCTGCCGGTGAGCCCCCTGCCAAAAGGAGAGCAAAACTGGTGGAGTTTGAGGAGTGGGAGAACGTGTCCGCCACCAGTGACACTGTGGATGAAGTGCTCAGCGACGCAGTGGAAGATGCTGGGATGGTGGAAATCTCACGAGGCGTCTGTGCCCTTGCTAGCCAGACTTGTGTGCTCTGCGTTCAGGATCCCCGCAATCAGCAGCAGCAGCAAAATTTCAGTGCAGCGGGACGAACATGGACCAAAGGAGGACAGCACTGAAGCCATCTACAGTGGACACAATTCTTTTCCTCAACATTCTCATCTCAACTCATTCTGATGGAATATAATAACTGTAAATAGTTCAAGTCAAGAGTCAAGAGTAAAGATAAGGCCTACTACTTTTAACTGCTGCCTTATTCAGTGGGCAAAGAGGATTTATTAGATCTCTGTTTATTTAAGATCATCATAGCCCTGTTCATTTGGTGAAGATTAGGCTGTTGCAGCTTCAGTAGACTTTCTTCAAACAGGTAGGCCTAAGGCCAATGTGTTGATTACTGGTCCAAGAATATCAGGTTATGTGTGTGGTGTGTGATAGGCCCTCTCCGGGCAGTTGGAAGGAAGATAGCCTTCAATAAGTTTTCAATTATTATTGGCCAAGCTCTGTAATTTTATTTCCATCAATTTATTCACACAGCAGCAAAGCATTGTGGCTGCGCCCGCAGAACTTCCCGTCCAGTGTGTGTGTTTCTGAGCAGCGTGTATTCTGAAAGGGAAGAGAACACATTTAATAGGCGCGTTTTAATTTTGGGTTTATGGTCAGGTTTGGGCTTCAAATGTTACATTACAGTTGGTCTTAGTTTCGGGTAAAGCCTGAATGTCATGGTCTTGGGCTTGGCTCAGGCTTAATTTCCGTAGACTCAACTTTGCGTGGTCTACGAGTCTACGTGGAGTTGCGCAATCTGATTGGCTGATCATAGGCGATCATGACGGCATCCAACTCTTCAAGCTCCAACTCCAGCTGTATTGATATAGTCACGTCCATGTTTGTTTTTACACTGCCTCCCTGTGTACGGGATTTTCAACAACATGCTACGCGTACATCAATGCAGAAGTATAAAAACTTACATGTAAGCACATTCTCTGTTTACATTCGCGCTTTACATTACGATCGACTATAAAACGTGCTTAATGCTGCATTCAGATCATTTGGGAATAACCCCTGGACAGTTAAATGCAACACCTTAAAAGCCATTTGACTTCTTGTTCTACAGCAAACCAAATGTTGCAATATCAACCACAAACCAATAATCCAAGAATTGTGTCCTGCCATGGCATTTTAAGAGCTGTGATCACAAAATGACTTTATAAAAATGGTTCATTTTGCTCATTTACAATAGGTATTTCCTTGTTGGTGACATTAAAATTCCGGAAGTTGGAGGAATCTACTGTCATTCCCATATGACAAGAATGCAGCATCAGGCGGTGACCCTGAGACGACCTTCCAGCCTGTCCCCTGACAGAGCAGCCAATCACAGCCTTCAGTCTATATGGTCCCATCAGCTGTAGCAGGAGGGAAACAGGGCTGCATTTCTCTGGCACAGAATGTTCTTTCTCTGCTCCACCCGCAGCCCCCATCACGCCCTCTGACCTCTGGAATGGAGGGGGGTAGGGTGGGGGGGGGGGTGGTCAAGTTGTAATTTTGTAATGTAATGTACAGCCACAGGCCTGTAGAGAGCTGCAGAGTGGCAGGCAGGATTACAGAGTTAATCTCTGCCTAGGCAGTTGACTAGTCTAGACACAACACACTGACAGACTGACTGACCAGTGGTGGGGACCGTGGTGAGGAGGAAGGACAGGAAGAGGTGGAAGAGGAGAAAGAAGAAGAGGGGGAGGAAGTGGAGGAAGATGAGCAGGGAGTCATCAAACTAAAACCACCATTTAATGACTCAGGTCTTTTTCATAGCAAACAACACACACACACACACACACACCAGTTGGCTGGGCTGCCAGCAGGGGGAGCCAGACTGAAAACACAACCTGCTGCCGCTGTGGAGAATGCAGCTCTGCCTCAACAGAACAGACTGAAGTCACTTGAGGAGGAAAGCATTGAGCTTGATGAAAGGATTAATAGGCTCAACAGAGAGACAGAAGCTGTTTGCTTCTGTCATTATTGTTGCCCATGACTCTGTCAATGTTTTGCCCGGCACCTACTGCACAATAAGCCGTCCCGGGGGGGGGGGGGGTCCCTAGTTGCCTCAGCCCGCCCAAGGTTTCTTCCAAGTTTTCCTACTAAGGTTTTTCTTGGGAGTTTTTCCTTGTGTGCATTTAGTGTCTAAGGCGGGGGTGCCGGGTAGGTTAGGCTATGTAGAATAGGTAGATTGTTTGTCTTGCTAAATCTGCTCTTGCCTACCTGTGTTTTTTCTTTGCTATGTTTGTCTTACATAACTTTGTTCACCATTGATTGTGTTTAGTTAGACCTAGCTAGACACATTCTCTGTAAAGTCCTCTGAGACATGCTTGTGACAAAGGGCTATATAAATAAACTTGACTTGACTTAACAGTCTCATTTTAATTTAGTTGCTCTGATAATTTTGCCTTTATTATAGTGAAAACAATGGGTTAAATTGGGAATAGTGGTGTTTAGTTGGGTAACTGCTGTAGTCCATCTTTGGTCTTACAAAAGCAGAACTTGGCAAAAATTCCTGACAATAAATAAGACGAAGATAAATAAGTTTAAACTAGGATTACTTTTCATTCTCTTGTTTTGAGGTGGGGATATGTTCATGTTGGGCTTTTTACCTAACCTGCACACCAAAAAACTTGCATCTCTTCTCTCTGGGCTTTTACCACCATATTTTACCAAGTTTTTTGTCACTTCACTTCCGTTTTATCACCACAAAAATAAACTAAACTGAAAGTAAACTGTAGAAAGCAAAGAGAAAGCAAAGAGCTCAATATCCTAGAGATAGCAAAGTAGCTGACAGCTATAGAGCACACAGGCTGCCTCACAAAGCATATGCAATTTCTCATCCCTACAAAACTAATTACAAATCTCTCATACACTCACTTTCCCAGGGTGCAGGGTGGTTATTGTGGATGACTTGAGGAGAGGAGAGGGTTAGTTGTCTCTAAGTTAGTCTACTCTCCAGGTTAAAACATCATTTGGAGGCCTATTCTAAACTCCTAGTTGGCTGGTAAAACAGTTGAAGTGTCTGGTAAGGCTATTCTACAGGTAACCAACCATCATTTGGACGGCCTGGTGTCTGGTCAGTGTAACTGGTGAATATAAAGTGTCCAGCCCTGCGATGGAGGCCAGTACTGGTGGAGGTGTTCCATGGTTGTCGGGTTGAATCCTCACTGGCCCTCATTACCCTGCACCTATTTATCTACTGCCTCAATCTACACTGTGGGAACTCACCTGAGGCAGCAGATTCAGCCTGTCTGCCTGCTACCAGCCCGTCTGGCTGCCTGCTATCAGTCTGTCTGCCAGCCTGCTAACAGCCTGCCTGCTAACTGCCTGTCTGCCTGCCAACGTCACAATTCAGCCTCTACAACAGCCTGCAACCTGAACAGATTTATTTTATACATTTCAACCTTTCTTCACTTTTAAGAAATGTACTTTAAATATTAAATATAGTCAGCATTATTGTGTTATTATGTCACATTTATACTATTTATTTAGTTTCTTTTTTTAATTGATCTGTGTATATCTATGCTCATTCAGTGCAGCAGCATTGAGTGTTCAGACTGAGGCTGACTGCATGACAAAGGACTAACAGCTACCCACCCACTTCATCTGGCTGATTGACAGCTGGAGCGCCAATAGGGATGCGGCAACAGGCGGCACATGAAGCAACACCAGTATGTGATTGGCTGCTGCTGGGTGACGTCTTCTATAAGTTCAGTTGCGGCCAACTTAGAGAAGAGGCGCCCGAAGTTTCTCTGGTCGTAGAAAGTGAAGTATTTATGGAGTTGCTGGTGTTCGCACGGTAAAGCCGTTTAGTCTTTCCTGTTCTGTCATTCCTCAGCACTCTTAGATGTGGGATAAAGTTCATTGCTGTAGGTCGACCAGCCGACACAGGGCTTCCAGGGAGACAGAAATACCAGCCCAGCGTGAAGGCAGGCTGGTAAATTCACAGTCGTCACCAGTCAAAGGGTGGTAAAGGTTTTTGGTTGTTGCTTTTAAATGAATCTATTCCTGCAGCCACTTCTACAGGTAACCAACCATCACTTAGGAGTCTTAAATTAGTCCTAAACAATTCCTAAACATCTAGTTGGCTGGTAAAATAATTAAAGTGGCTGGTGAGTCAGTCTATTCTATAGGTAACCAACCATCATTTGGAGTCCTATTCTACTCCATAAATCTAATAAACTTGGTAAAATAGTTAAAGTGGCTGATGGATTTTGGACTATAACCAGTGGACAAAAAGTTGTTGTATTTTTGTCTCCTGCCCAGCTGGCCGACCAGGTAGGGAGTCCTCGTGCTCCGTTCTCGTCTCCAGCCCCCGCCCTGGGGTGACATGAACAGGATCTCCCACAGAGACGCGCGGAGTTGCTGGGACGACGCCCCGGGCTTCAGCAGCACAGTCTGCACTACTGATGAGCACAGCACAACGACAGCAGGGACAGGGCAGACGTCTAGACTGATGACAGCAGAGTCGCTTCAGCAGCACTGATAGAGATCTGTATTGGCTTTCATTCCAACACCTTACATGTCCACCCGCCGGAAATTCATCAGTCAATATTGCAGAAACAAAGGTGATGCAGTCCTCAAATATCAAACTATTCTGTGAGCAAAGATCACTCCTTAACTTTAATAGTAAACCCATAATATGCTTTACTTTCATGCAAGCAAGTATTTTATCAGAGTCGGTCTCAATCTATTTAAATCTCATTTTGGAATTGCTTTCTACATATTTACCTCCCCTCTCCATCTTATTGCTACTGTACAAGCTCACTGTCCAAAGCAATCTAAGAGCAGAATTAAGACAGGATTAAGGTTGGAATTGCTCTGCAGAAAACCAGCAACTTTTAGCAATTTTTACAGCAACATAATAACATAATAAGATTCAATACAAAAGACAGACTGAAGCGGTATTCTTCTAATAGATACTGAGTAATCAGATGCATATATTCTGTGCTGTGATTGTGATATGAATCACAATACATACAGTCAAAACTTTTTCTACATTCTTTTTAGCACTTAAAAAGTTTTGTGCTTCAATGTATGTGTGTGTGGAGAGAAGCTGAGACTTCAAATTTGCTCAGTTGAAATAAAACGAAAGATTTTCTCCATGGCGCATCTTCATAGAGCAGAGACTCACCGCCGCATCAGACTACCTTGTTTAGGACGTTAGCTGGAAATTGCAGTAGTCAATATTGGGACTGTGATGGTTTTTCCATTAATTGTGCAGCTCTGGTGACGAAGGCTGCCAGGAACAGGCCCCCAGACCCCCCCAGACCCCCCCCAACTTCCTGTAGGACTTGGTTTTGTCATTAGTGGGCCCGGTATGTGGTAGAGCTGTACCATTACAGCTAAAATGATAATCCAGATCATTTTACTAGACATTGGGATCACGATTTATTAAATTATTCGTCATATATTTTGGAAAAAACATATTTTACATATAATTTTGTATATATATATATATATATATATATATATATATCAACATCTGAACTATTTCTAACTACAGCAGTCATTCTAAATGAAATGAGAGTTTCAAGATTGTCAATTATGTACGATTACTGATTGCGGAAACTAAAATATCAGAGATTTACGATTATACACACACATCGCAATCAATCAGGATTATCCGTGACTGGCTATGATGTGGCAGGCTGTGCTGTCATTGCAGGAACGGGTGATGCGGCAAAGACAGCCGATGACCACCCAAACCAGAGGGCCCCGGGGACCCAACAGCCCCGCTGAGGCTCTTCTGGATGGGGAACAGAGAAAGGGAAACTGCTTTAATGAGGCCCAGGCTGCTGGTAGATGCTCAAACAGATAGATAGACTCTACAGAAGACCCTGTCCCTGTCAGTTCTCCCGTTTTACCCCTTTGAAAAATAATATTCTAGACAAATCCAGAGTTCTATTCCAAAACGCTGTGTATCCATTAGAGAAAAAAAAAGTTCATCATTAAACAGCTCTTTAATCTAGAGGATCACTGACGTTAGCTACTATCCTCTGCCACTTTTTTTTCAAACTGTTCATTTCAGAGTGAAACTCTGATGAATGTTGCTTTCCTTTTGGAGAACAGCTGATAGTGAAAGGAAACTTTCTTGGAAATGGAAAGGCTGATTCTAGGAAACACATAGAGGTGTGTGGACAACACTGGAGTCCAGGCACTGACCTGTCTCACCATTCACACACTAAACAACCACAACACATGACTGTTTCTGTTATGACTGACCAGCAGACGAAACAATATCTGAACTGTTCAGTTCAACTTTATACAGCCTTATTCACTCTGTGTGTGTGTGTGTGTGTGTGTGTGTGTGTGTGTGTGTGTGCTGGGTTGGGCTCCTGCGCTCTGGATGAACAGGTCTGCCTGATGAACTTCGACTCACACAATCACTATCATATTTAAAATCACTTCTTAAAACTTAGGCTTTGTCTTTTATCTTTTTTTTTTTTTTTACCATTTATACTGTTTTAATCTCTATTCTTTTATATTGTGGTGCCATCTTGTTTTTACTTGGTTTGAAATATTTTATGAGTTTGATGTCTGCTTTTATCTGATTGTTAAATTATTGTTAAAGTCCTTTGTAACCTTTGTTTTGCAAATTTGCTATATGTATAGAAGTGCAATATGTTTATTATTATTATTGTTATTATTATTTAGTAGTGGTAGTAGTAGTAGTAGTAGTAGTAGTAGTAGTAGTAGTAGTAGTAGTAGTAGCAGTGGAAGTAGTTGTAGCAGTAGTATCATACTATGCAAAATTGTTAAACACTGAAGCAGGAAAAATGTGGTGGTAAAGTTGATTCTCCATAAAACCAGCAGGCTGTCAGGCAGCAGCAGAGCTGAGGATCAGCAGCTTCCAGCACTGTGGCAAATCAAATCAACAGCGATTCAGACGCCAGACCAGGCCAACAAGAATGTGGCACAAAGAGGAAAAACAACCCCAACTCATAACCTGACCTCCACCCTCTTTCTCTTCCCTCCCTTCCTCCCGCTCATTCATAAAATGGCGTTTGAATGCCTTCAGCTGCTCAGAAGGGTTATGACTTGGGGGGGAGAGCTATTTCCTCTCTGGGAATTACATGTCTGGACCTGCTGCCATCTTGCTTTCATCACTCATCTCATTAGCTGGTGCTCCGCCCCCTCCCAGGGAAGTTAGATCAATCAGAATATGCCCTTCCTTTCTTTCTCGCAATTTTCTTATATATATATATATGTCCTGCTCATTTCTTAGTTCAGCCTAACACACACACACACACACACACACACAAACAACCTGGAATTAGCCCCGCCCCATTTCCAACCCCACCCACTCCCGGTCCTCCCCAGTGTGTTCCAGTAGCCAGGCTGATCTGGCAAATGAGCAGCACCAGCACAGTTTCCTCAGACAGAACAAGAGCTTAATGATGGACAGAAAACACAACAATACTGTTGTGTTTCCATTCTGGTACAAAGCATGCTCTGTTATAGCCAGGCAGACAGACAGTCTGTCAGTCAATCTGTTAGTCAGTCAGTGAATCAGTCAGTGATTCAGTAACACCCTGTCCAATCCTGCAGCATGATGACGAACACATTGGGGATTGGCGATATATTTGCTGACGATTGGTTGATGGAAGGATGTACATTATTGCCCAACCCTAGTGTTTTTGTTGCAGGCTGATTCAACAATCAAAATCTGAATATTCAGACAGATGGTTTCCTAAAGAAGGCCTTCTGCTGCTGTAGAAAAACATTAGGCCTAAGTTACACAGTGGAGAACGTTTCACTCTGTAAACCTTCACCATTACCATGTCAGTCACATATCATGATTTATATTGCAATATGCAGCAAAAAAATACGTTTTTTTTTAAATTTATCAGTATCATTCAGCCTCTCGTGCTGTAATATGAGATCTCACTATAAGAGCCATGCTGTAGTGTATTTCTGGCTGTCCAGTTTCAAAGGGAACAACACGGCTGTAACAAAGCAGTCCATCAGTGCAGACCTGGTTCTGTCTCATATTCTGTTGCTACGTCGTTGCTACGTCTTCAGAGAAGCTGCTTCCATCCAGACACACTGCGTTTGGACTGTCTGGTGGCCTTGATGACTGTTTTACCTATAGGTTGTATTCACACTGTTCCTGTGTTTTGTAGAAGAAAAAAAAACAAAAAACGCTGCCTCAACCTCATTTTGTGCTGATAATGAAAAGTGGGTTTGTTTCCATAGTAACCAGCTGCAATAGCTGCCACAGTCAGCAAACAGTACTAAATAGTACTACTACAGTACTTATATTGAACAGTACTAAATACTACTACTATATTACTTGCGTCCAATAGTACAAAATAATACTATTACAACTACTACAGTACTTGTGTTGAACAGTACTAAATAGTACTATTACTATAGTACTTACGTCAAACAGTACTAAATTCTACCACTGTTAATATAGTACTGATGTCCGCCTGTCAAACAGTTAGAATAACAACTACTACCAACTTTACTACCACTACACCATTTTAATTGTGCTTTTCTCTCCAGTATATCTATGAAGAAGCCAGGTACAGCGTCTTTTCCAAAGCTATGCTTTCCATCCGCGTTGCAGCCGCTCCCCATTGACTTAAATGCAAAAAATGCAGAATAATGTGAAGGCAGCCTTAGAGAGGGGATGGTTTCCGCCTTCTCTCTGCTAGGACGAGAGGAGTGGATGGGATGGGAGCGTGAACCTCTTACAGCCAGGAAAAGAGGTACGGTCCTTCCAGCAGGTGACATCCACTTGAGCAGAAACAGGACAGAGGCAGTACAATATTCAATGGCTAGTGCTCATGGCTCTCAAATGTAAAAAAGGGTAAAAAAGGGTCAAATGTAATCAAATGTAAAAAAGGGTTTCTCCACCTTTAAACGGCTTCACAATGCTCTTATGTGGGATCAGATGTCTAGGTTAGTTTAAAACGGTGCGTTTTAACACCTAAGCAGATACCTGGACAAGTACAGGCACAGTTCAACATTAAACACCAGCTGTACAATACAGATAATAAACTGTAGTTTGCACAGTGCTGCTGACAGGACATCAAAGTACTGCTGGACCTCCTCTTCTCCTCCTCCTCCTCTCCTCCCGGTGTGAGGAGGCGTCCCAGAGGAGAGGTGTGGTCTGAAGCTTCCTGCTGATAATTACAGTTTGTTCAGAGGAAAACACACTGATCACTAATGGAGGTGAGACGCTCTAATAACATCATTCCTGTTAGTGATGAAAAAGCGGGACATGGTGTCTCTGTCTCTCTTTCTCTCCCTGTCTCTCAGTGTGAGGAGATTCACACAGAGCCTTGTACAGGGGAATGTCCTACTGGCGGTCACCTAATGACATCATCAAAAGCAGACAGGTTTCTATTCTGTGTTCAACATGGCAGAGGACATGACATTCCGGACACATATCATCACAGGTTAAAAATTGACCTTTGACATAAAGCAGACCGGAAATTGACCTTGAACGGGGTGGTTGTACGAGTCGACCCATTCACACTGACCTTTGACCCTTTCACGCCGACTATCGACCTGCAGATTTACTAGGTCACTGGTCTGCAGGGAAAGGGGTTTAACTCTCTCTCTCAGATAAAGCAATTAGATAATGTTAACAGGTCTTAGATCCTCTTTAGGCCTGCTGCCCAAAGGAGTAGGCAGGAGCAAAGGAGGAGGTGAATCAGCCATTTGCTATTAAGAGGACACTGTCCCAAGACAGAGACCAGACTCCTTTGATCAGGTGCTTCCTCCGTGGTTCTCTCAGATTATTTTTCTGGGGCTGCACTCATTAATCACATTTTTATTTCCAAGTCAACAGCAGTAGAATATTGGCTTAACAGCAATATTAAAACTTTTCATATAATCTAGAATGTCCACTTGCAAGATGTTGATCTAAGATATCAAAAAGTCACTGGTTCAAATTTCCACACTGATAGCAAATAAATAGCAGCAGTAATAGTACTAGCAGTAGTAGTCATTAGAGGCATCGTTTAATCGGCCAGCAATCACCAATCTGCCAAAAAAATGTTCTTAATAGGTCTTGATGCCTGAAAGAATGTGTTTCTTTGTTGGTCGTGCTAAACCAAAAACATAATTCCACGGTCCAATATCCAAAATACAAAAGGTAGAATACACATATTTTACAATTACCTTGTGTCTTTATTTATTTTGGCCATGCCAAACAAACATGCTAAAGGTTTGGCCTAGTGGCCTTCATCAGATCAGAGCATAATCAGAGCATCACGCTCTTCACTCATCTATTTGTCAATTTTGTATTGAAGATCTGTGTGTGTGCTACCTTTTGCCTTTTGGACATTGGTTCTAAATAGTTCATCTTGCCAATCAAGGAAAAAAAGTCTCAATTGCCGGATCAGGAAAGCAGTGGAGCGCATGCCGTAAATAGGTATGAGCCAATTCGCAGCAGAACGTTAGCATAGGCATGTCTTCCATCTGGCACTGACAGTTCATTTCTGACGTGTTTTGAATTTCACTGCCTATGATCAGATATTAGAACCAGTTTAATATATTGAACATCAGACAGAGCCTATGTTGATGCAATGATAAGCTTTTCATGTGCTACCAGTGGCAATAGGTGAGTAAACAACTGAGTCATCAAGCACATACTAACATGGATTTACTTTTTTGGATTTTTTGGTTTGGATAAAACCAATGATTTATTTACACATTGATAGGCTAGCTATGTCATGCGGCCATGAGAACAATCTGTTAAACACAGTGCTCTATTGGTATTTTACTGCTTACTGCTACTGGTATTTCTGCTTGCTGTGCACTTGCTGTGCGCTTTTACATGATGTGCCGTTGTTAGTAGAAAGTCTGGGTAAAATGCATCATTTCAGTCAGCGATCCGTGATCGCCTGATTAAAATGTAAAAAAACTGATAACTGAACTCGGCCCCAGAAACCCAATGCATCCCAGCAGTCATTTTAGTATATTCATGCAGCCTCCATCCCTGTAAAACTGGAAACTACATGGACCCTAACCAATGTTTTACACCAGCGACACCAATCTACATATCAACATACTGTTTGGCACTGTATGTATGTACTGTACAAACGTACAGTGTCATACAGTATGTTGATATGTAAATTATAGCACCTGTAAGATGCATTACAGCACCTACCTACCTGCCTACAACTCAGGTGTACAGCAAATGGTTCACCGGTCACTCTGTTTTAAGGTACCATACAGTCCCCCGGGACACAAGAACAGAGAAAAGTCAAGCTTATCAGCAATACTACCTGTACAGCTTGTACAGTAAAATCATCCCTGTATAGTCAAAGTGTAAGCAACAACATCAGAAAGATATGATGTTAAAACTATTCCTAACAGAGCCAGCAGACGGAGGCCATGTAGCCTTTTACAGCTCTATGGGAAAACACTATCAGCTCCACCATCTCCACATCCTCTCAGATCAGCTGACACTACAGGATAACTCCAGACAAAAGGAATTCCTGGAATCCCCCCGCCTCCTGACCTGGAAAACACAAAACAATCAAATGGTCTGGTCCCCAGAGCCTCCAGAGAGCCCAAACAGAGGAGGGAAGGTTGAGGAATACAAGGTGTTGTCACCTGAGCCACTACCTGATACCTGCAGCTTCACAAAGATGGAGGACAGGCACCCAAAATGGCTCCAGTTCCAGGAATACAAAACCAGCGCTCCAGGGAGAAGAATGGCCACAATGAAAGTCTGTCATCTCTGAGGTAAAGCCGAGGTCAGACTTCAAGACTGTTCACATCTTGCCCAATGAGGGCAGTTCAGACTAAACGACTGGTCTGTTTGCCATCCTGTCGGGAAGCTGTTCACACTACGTGACGGGGCAAAAACAAGAGATCACACATGAAGACGAGAGATCACACACTACCCGATTCTGTCACTCAATAACATTTCCCCATTCTATCAGAGCAGTTCACTGTACAGAAGCTAGTTTACATTACATACATATTTTGTGACGCTGTCACAAAGATAACTGGAATTGGAGCCGGTCCAGGTGAATTTTGAGGTATACAAACATCGTCCACTACTTACAGCACTGTTTGAAAGCAGCTGGGTAGCAGTGATGTCCGCAGTCTGGAATTACTTTGAACTGGAGATCGAAAGCAGTCAAACAGCTAGCAGCAGAGGTAACTACAATACTACTACTTTAATCGGGCACTTGAAGAAACACCATTCGAATGATTATGAGTTCTCACTAATAGTAGCTCAGAAGAAGTCTGTGCCCAGGCTGCAAACTAATTAGAGGATGCGCTGAAAAAATAAGATAAATTACCCCCACCACAGTGAAAAAGCTAAAAAAAAAATAAAAAAACTGGAATATTATTGAATTTATTGCACTGGATGAGCAGCCCCTCTTGCTGGTGGAAAATCTGGGCCCTGGCTATTTAATGGGACATTTGGAACAACCGACACTGCTGCCCTCCTGCTACTGTCCTGTAGCCTAAGTTATCACTACAGTCATTTGGAGCTCAGAGGTTTGGCCCATATCACTGTTGAGTTTGACTGCCCAGCTTTAAGTGCAGTGTTGAAAAATAAACACTTTTCAATGAATTACAAAAATATCGGATCGTACTCGGTATCGGCAGATACTCAAAATTTAATAACCCAGATCGGTATCACAGACCAAAAACTGGATTGGGACAGCAACTTATCAAGAGTTGAGCAAATGAGGTTGGGAATCTTACGGACGTAAATTATCTGCTTGAGTGGGTGTTGTTGTTGTTAAAGTGACTTCTCCTCTGGCTCCGTCTCATTTTCTTCCCCTTGTATATAAACTCCCACTGGTTGTTGCCAGCCTCACTCTCAGATTTCAGTGTTGGTGAGTCTTGTACTGCTTCACACTACAGGAGCCTGACCATATTGGCCTGGCTCAACATACTGCCATTAACTACTATGTTTATCTTCCATTTGACATTAAAAAGCTTTAATAATATCCCTTAGGAGCAAGAAAATGCCAAAATCCATTAAATTAAAATAAGTTTTCAATAAAATACTACATGATATTTTCAACCACTCAAGGACCATTTTTTGCTGTTTTTATTAATATTGTTGATAGATTATCACTGAGTGATCTTTTTTTCACTGTTTTGGGAATGTGACTAGTCCAAGGGGAGACACATAACTCTTGGTCAAAGTATAAAGTGATTATTTCATGAAAGGTTTAAACATTACCATTTTTAGTTGGTTTGCTCATACGAATTCTAGTTTCATACTTTGACAATGGTCGCCAAAACCATGGCCTAAACCAAAATCCAAATTATTTTGCTAGATCTTGTGATCACAAGAAAGATTTTAATGGACTTCCTGCATATTATATCAATATCGTGACCATTTTCAACTATAATGGACTTTCAAATAATACTTTCAACTGATCAATAAAATTGTGGGTCAAATTAACCCAATATTTATACTTAGTGCATTTTAACCTCCCCCCTCCCCAATGCCTACATCAGAAGGAGTTGTCCACATTCCTAAGTCTTTGTGTTTGTGTGTTTACTTGGCGTGGGAAGACCGAAATATCCCTGGAATTTGATGGAAGGGTTGGAGGAGGCCCGAGGATAAGATTCCCATCCACCTTATGGCAGCCTGGCCTGGCTGGCTGTGCTAATGACCTACCTCACTGGCAGCTTCAAAAAATGTTGGGCCATTGACCACAACCGCAATTCAAGGCCTGAATGTTTTGTGCAAAATGGTTTCATTCAGTGCTGAAGGAATCAGAAGAGCGTTTGCTGTTGAAACCGGACATTTAAGGCACTTAGCAATGAAGTGAGCAGGTAGGGCTTCACTGTCTTGCTCAAAAACTCTTAAACAAGACATGACACCCTGAGTATTGAAGTGATCGAACCTGTGACCTTTGGCTTACAGGTCAGTCTCTGTAATCTATTTATAATGGGTAAGCTGATGACAGTGATTGGCCTAGCCTTCCGTGACACATAGAGATCCTCAATGCTATACCACTCCATCTTCAGACAGGCTGATCAGGTCAGTATGAGAACTCTCAGGGAATGGGCCGGCAACCAGCCCGAGGGGAGAGGTCAAAGTTCTTTCACAGGTCGGTAGCTAGCTTTGGTCCAGAAAGCCTGCAGACATTAAACTGTGACTCTGTCTTTCTGTCATTTCACAGTGTCTCAGTGATTAGGCCTGAGCTGACGGACTGACAGACAGAAGCAGTTCAATCCTATTAGCTGTTCTACAACAATATTAGAGTCAAAAGTGACCTAACCGCAGCTAAATCACCAAGGAGAGGTACCAGTCCAGGCCTGGATTAAGCAGAAAGGTTTGGGCTTCGGAGCTGCACAGCAACACTAATGGAGCTGACAGAAACTTATGAAGATGAACACTGGAAAAGAGTAAAGATTAGATTAGTTAAAATTGAAACTTGAATGGTTTCCTTGAAGGGAAATTGGTTAAAAGCATAAAATGGCCTAACAAAGAAGTAGAAAATTGTTGAGTAGAAAATTGTGAAATTTGAAACTAATTACATAAAAACACAACACAAAACACTATAGCTATAAACTAGAAGGCAAATAAAACTTCCAAAGGTGCTGATAGGCTAGATTTTGCCTTTTCTCTCTGTCATTCTGTTTTTCTCCTGCGATCAAGGCACAAGGAAAGAACGGGGAGGGGCCTTTATAATAAAACAAAAACTCTTCCAGCCAAATCCAACCAGCCTCAGATCCACAAAGAGAGAGACTCGTCGGCAAGTCCCTGTGGCCGCTCACAGCTCATCCCAATCTAACGGTGTTAACAGAGCACAGTTAAAGGCCACATAATTACAGTGGGCACCTCAACACAGCCAAACCAGTAATGTTCTCTTGGGAATTCCAGGGATGGGTGTGACTGTTCACTAAAAGCAGGGAGTCATAGATGTGCCTGGTTTACAATGCTATCCCTACAATTACCGTCCCTGACAGCCTCTGGGCTCTGGGTCAGGGTTAGGGCTGCACAATTAGTTGTGTATCGTCATACATTGCCATTTTAGTTTCCACAATTAATAACTGTACAATATTGGCAATGCTGAAAGATTTAATTTCATGTAAAATGCCCACTGTAGTTGAAAACAGACAAGATGTTGACATAATAACAAAAGAACAAGATCACATCAGTCTAATTTAACATCTGTTTAGTTTCAGAAGTTATTTTAAAACTTTACTGATCACTTACAAGGCAGGAATGGGTCTGACACCAAGCTACATCACAGACCTTTTAATCCCATATGAGCCAGATCAGAGAGTCCTCTTGCTTTTATGCAGTGATCTTTTATCAGTTGTCTTTGATCTCCCTTTCATGGTTAATCTTTCTTCTTTTGCCTTGGTTTTATATTTCTTACCTTGCTTTTGCTTTTTGCTTTTTGATCAATTTAAACTATTTTTTATTTTTTTTTACTCCTTTGTAAAAGCACTTTGGAACTATGTTTTGATGATGCCAAAAGTGCAGTAAAATAGTTTTCTTCAAAATTACTTTACTAAATCTGATTTGTAAGTCTCCCGAAAGTTTCTGGTCTGCTTCACTATGGAAGTGGAGTGTGAAAAGTAAACTAGTAAAAGTAAATTGGAAAAGGTAAAAGTGACAGCAGAAACTGAACATACACTGATATCACTATCAATATGACTTGTGTAAATGAGTCAGTGCTGTAGTATGAGTGTGTGTGTAACAGTAGTCAGTGCTGTAGTATGAGTGTGTGTGTAACAGTAGTGTGTGTGGGTGTGTTTCAGTGTGTAAATGAGTCAGTGACTTAGTACCTGTGTGTGTGTGTGTGTTAGAGAGAGGTCAATCACATGTCCAGTCTTCTGCTACAGACATGAGAAGATCTAAGACTTTAACCCTGACTGATGAACTGGTTTACTGACCAACTGGCTTACTGACTGTTACTGCAAATATCCGACGCTCTTATCCAGAGTTACTTACAATGATGTAAGGGATTCAAGGATATTTCAACATGTCGCATGGCTGTTGATGGACACAGTGGCTATTGCAGTGATCGAACCTGTAATCTTTGGTTTTCCCGGTTTGGTCTTGCTAATCTATCTGTAATGGGTAAGCTGATGATGGAGATTAGCCTTTCGTGACAAGTACAGATCCTGAACACTCTACTGTTTCATCTTCAGACAGGGTGATGTTCATACCTACTACTAGGGATGCAGCAATTAACCAATGTCACTGTTAACTGTTTTTAAAATGCCATGGTTTTCTGACTTTAAGCATTTCAGAAGCTATGGTATCTATATCTACGGTTCTATGCTCTTTGAATGCAGTCTTGCCTTTGCAAGAAATTGCACCTGTCAAAACTTCTCACAAGAGTGAATCACGCTGTTTGTGCGTGTTTGTGTGAGGTTACATTAACTAACAGAGAGAAGACGATATCCCAGCCTTATATTCACCAAAAAAGCACCCTAAATCAGCAGTGTGGGAGCATTTTGGATACCTCAAAAACAATAATACTAATACATTTCATTTGTGAGCAAGAAAGATAAAATAAAATGACCCTACAGGGATTCAGAATGCTCCAGGGATTAAAAAATGACCTGATATCTAATTTGGAAAGCATGCCGACAAAATGACACTCAACAATCCTCGGTTACAAATGTTTCAACCTCGTTAAGTGTGAAATTATTATTTTTCTGTTGCTTCTGTGTTTCAAACAGCACCAAGCACTACAATATCCATGACCCTTATAGGCCGTTACTATGGTGATAGCACAACAAACTTAGTGTGTAGTGGGTGTCAATTTGATAGGTGCGTCAAGCAAATAGACATAGAATTATTATATTATAAGTATGCATGTTTTTCACAGAATGTAAACAAACTTTCAATATAGGGTCATGTCATGTTTGCCGACTGAGACAAAGGAAGGTGGTAGAATGAAGTGCAATTGTGCACTCCTGACCGATGGTTACAAAACGGTACAAAACACTGGACCATGTTCTTTTTGTTTTAATGTTGTAATCTTAGGTCTATCTTGTGTGACTAGCTCTAGATATACTGTACTTTGTCTCTCCCACCTGACAAGATGACAGTGCCTCTCTGAGTTCTGTAATTGGTAGGGCTGGGACAATATGTTTATCTCACAATACGATTCAATACACAATATGTGGTTCACGATTCGATACATGACAATGTAACGCGACAATGTAATAACATAAGTTCAATGACAACAAAGTATGACTGTGCAGAAGGATTTCAATATATTGTCCCATCTCTGCCAAGTGCGAGCACAACTCAATCAAAAAATCCTCCTTAGGTGCACGGCCAAATATATGAAGAAAGAAAAGCCAGCACTCACGCTTTTCTTTCTTCTTAATATATTGTCCCATCCCTAGTAATTGGGGGACTTCAATTGCGCAATTCTCTCTGGGATGAGTAGTTTATCTCCCCACTAACGTCCATATGTACTACTGTGAACTCTAAAAGGCAACCGTGTTCTCAATATTGAGTACATGTTTTTTTTGCAGGACCAAAAGAAATGTAGTGAAAAAATACAATATATCTTTGATTATAAAATGCTCATTTGATTTTCTGTGTCCTTAGTGTTGTAAAAATTATTACAGCATAATAAGTATAAAACCTTGAAACCTCAGACTATATTCGTGCCATCAAAATCCCATACCACTGCATCCCTACCTGCAACCAGCCCAAGGTCAAAGGTCTTTCACTGACAGGTGGCTAGGTTTGGTTCACAGAGGCCTGTGGACAAAACCTAAACTGCTGTGATTTCACACTGTCTCAATGATTAGACATGAGAAAGAGAGAGGGAGGGAGAGAGGGAGAGAGCAAGAAAGAGAACGAGTGAGAGAGCAAGCGAGAGAGAGAGAGAGAGAGAGAGAGACAGACAGAAACACTACTGTACCATTGAGGTTGAGCCTGCTATAGCCTGACAGCAGCTGGAGAGTCTCAAATGTTGAAAGGACTGCGGGACATAGACACATCTACTGTCCTCATGGTAGAGACCACATACTTTATGGATCCATCATTGCCGTCCTCATTTGAAAGTAGAAAGACAAAAGAAACACTCAGCGGAGTCAGGCCCTGACTTGGACATCCACGCCTCTGCTAGCTGATGGTGATGATAGTGGCATGTGAGGACAGCTTCTAGATGATTCAGACCAAATAAAGATCAGCACAAACAAAGTTAATCTGCCCTACACTGGAAATTCTCCTAAAAAGGTTCAATGCAAAATATTATGACATCAGTTACAGGCAGTCCTGCTGATATCAAAGTCTGTACTTCCCCAAAACACAGAGGCAAGCCAACTGGGCCTGAAAACTGCCACAATGGGATAGTTTAACTAAAGAGATGAAACTATGTAACTTGTCAAAAATATACATAACTATTTAAAAAGACATCAAAACAGGCAAAATTGACTTTGTCTTCATGTGTGCTGTTTTCAAAGACAAGCAACAAAGAGTGTTGATTGTATTTTAATTTGATGCAATGTGCTCCTCTATTGCTCCCTGTACGGAAATCCCCTTTCCTCTTTCCGCCTCCTCAGGGAAGTCAGAGGTCAGGGTCAGCTACAGAGCAGCAGCTCTGGAGCTGGTAGGGATTCAGTGTCTTGCTCAAGAAAACTTCAGCAGGTTTGAACCCGGATATTCTGGTTGTAGGACGGTCTGTCTAATCACTACACTGCACCGCTGCAGTTAGTTTTAATCTATGTGACTGACTAGCAGCTCTCAGCACAACTAGCCACCTAAAGATCTAAACCACCTATCTGATCTCTCTCTCTCTCCCCCTCACCTACAAAGACCTGCTTCACCATGGCGACGGGGTCAGTCCTCAGGCTTCAGCAAGATACTGAACCCTCTCTACTAGTTCACTCATTAGAATAGCCACATCCAGGGAACAAGTTCCTCAGGGCAACTTGCCTTTCTTAATCTTGGCAGCTGTTGAGGTAGGGAAGAGCATTTCTCATTCACTTTCCCCAGCCAGTCTGGGGATTCAAACAGGTGACCTTCTGCTCACAACAAGCCCGCTTCTCCCAGCTCTAGACTAGCAGGCCAATGTGTGTATTGAGTCAGAGAGCGGGTGTCTGGCCTCCTCAGTACATCATGGTACGGAGCTAATCATAGCCGAGATTAGACAGACTGCAGGAGGAACTGCTATTGACTGGGCTTCCTTAAGCCTTAAGCATCGGCTCATGCAGGTCAGGCTGTCTGGATAACATGACCTCTCTGCTAGAGCTGGGCACCGCTACTGACTTTACTTCCAAAACACCTCCTCCATCTCTCCTTAGTTATTGCTTTTATTTCTTACGTGATCACTACAGCTGCAGCTTTTATTATAATCATGTAGCAGGATATGTATAGTCTACTGTCTGGTATGCCCTGTACTTATGCCCTTTATGTGAGGTCCTGTTGTCATGTACCATGTGTGTCAGTATGTACTGTACTACTATGTTAATCTGTTCGCAGTCTTATTGTCCTGTACCATGTGTGTCAGTATGTACTGTACTGCATTAGTTTTCAATGCTTCTCTGCACCAATGTCACCAAGACACCTTCCTGTGCATTTACTGTACCTGGTGATGAAAGGGATTCTGATTCAAGGCTCACAGGAATATTGTCAAGGTGCAGTGACCTCTGGCCCTTGACTCCCTTACTATTAGTTGCTTGCAATTTTGGTCATCAAGGAAGTGAAGCTTGTTCTTCTTCAGATGACAGTGTCAGCTAAAAAAACATTTATAAAACCAAACGTAAAAGGAGGGTGCTAAACCTGCCCTGCATCTCCTGCTAAATGTCTGTTTGATAATGGACTTGAACGACTGATTGAATTTTATTATTATGTTTTTGTCAGAGAAAATTATCTACCTCTCAGTATTTATTATACATGCAGCTTAGAGCACATCCCCATCCCCAAAATGAGATGTGACAGATTGTTACAATCTATGCACAGTCTGACACTGAGGACAGTCAGATCCTCCACCATATTGTTCAGTGGAAAAGACAGAACAGCCCGTCCTGTCTATTGACTCCCATACTATATTTATCAGGACATGCCAAGTCACTCCACACACACACACACAGAAATACTCTCAATTAATGTCTGACCTTATTAGAGCGCTGATCTCATCCGATCTCATCCGTTCCCTCCCTCGATCACTCCTTCATTCCCTTTCTCCTTCCTTTACTCATTCATCCGTTCCCTCCTTCCTTCAATACTTCACGCCCTCCTTCCTTCCTTCCTTCCTTCCCTCCATTGGCCAAGTGCTTAGAGAAACCCGTACGCACACGTCCCGTAACCAGAGGGTAACACATTTGATCCTCACAACAGCATCTATATTTCATCAACAGCCATATATCCTGCTGAAGTGTCCTTGACACAGAACTCTGATAAAAGCCTTAAAAAATGTGTTATGATACACACACATAAGAGACTTAAGGTAGGAAAAAAATAAAGGGAATCACTAAATTTCATCTTAACATTAACATTAAACTTCATTAAAAAGTATTCATACCCTAACCTAACGCAACCCAATACAACACACAACTAGGGTTGGGAGTTTGATTTTATCAAAGTCAATTACTTAACATTTCCTTCTTAACAATCCAATTCTTTAGTGGTTCCCTTATCAGTTTTTCTCATATCACCTATACAGACCTTTATTGCACTGCAAAAAAATCCGTACCTGAACTGACTGAAATTCAGCTAAAAATCCCAATTACACTGAAAAAACCCCCCAAAAAACGTAACTGCTCATATGATACCGTTTTATTATTGTGTTACAATAAAACTGAACTCAATCTTTTCGTAGTGTTCAGTTCAGTTCTCTGTGGTATAGCAGCAGCTTCCTTATAGCGGCTATACTCATAGCAGCAGAGCAACTAGACTTTTTATGGAAAAGTAGCCACACTTATCATCTCTCCTTTCTCATGTTTCCCCTGCTCACTATGTTGCTACATGCTTCAGCAACAAGGAAACTGCTGCTGTGCTGCGGAGAATTGAACTGAATTGAACCTACTGTGCTGTCTGAGACTCACTACACCTCAGCTGCTCACACAGCAGACCAGGGAGGAATGAAGAGAGAGAGATGATAGTGCATTAAAAACTGCACATTTTGTTATTTATAAAAAAAAAAAAACTGCAGAAAAGAAATTGGGAACTGATAACGGGAATCAATCAGGCAAATGTGCTTCCATACAGACGGTTCTGGAAACAGTGAAACCAGTTCCTCAACGGAACCAGGTCTCAGTTCCCAACCCTAAAGACAACACAACCAAACATGACCCAATACAACACATTATAACACAACCATACACATAACACAGCATCACATAATAACCCATCCCATCCCAGCTACCCCATCCACAGCATGCTGGGAGAGAACAGAAACTCAAGTACAGCAGAGATGGTCTACTACAGAAAAATCCAAAAACATTGGTGAGACAGAAACTGGGAAAAGGCTAGCTCAGGTTAAGAAAATATATGTTTAAAAACGGCCTCAGATTTAGCACTAGAGAAGCACTGAGCAAATAAACACTGGATGTACCACAGGTTGTCTGCCACATCCAAAACCAACCAGAAAACAGGACTGGGAGGGGGGCTGGGACTGCATCCACTACTCACTCTCTCTCTCTCTCTCCCTCTCTCTAACACTCTCTCTCTCTCACACACACACACACAGACACACACAGAGAAGTGTGTGTTCCTGCTAGGTAGCTAGTTGTCACACACATTACACCTGCAATGTATTCAGCTTTTAAATTTATATTTTTGCTCAAAAAAATACTTCTTAGTCATCCACGATTATCATTCAAGCTAAGAAGGTATTTTTATTATAATGTTGGTGATCTAGAAATGATCTAGAAATTAAAATGTTTTTACGTACAAGTTAAGCAACTTTTTGGCATTCATAAATATTCTCTTAGTAGGTAAGAGAGAGCTTGGGAACACTCTTTTCAGCATGCACAAATGTTGGTGTCAAGTTAGGGCACATGGTTTTAAAAAAAAAACTATTTACAAGACATTTGCAGAATGAAATAAAGATTCTGTTAATAAATTTGTTTTAGCTTCCTTCAACCATTATTTGATCAATAATACTCCTCTCCTAGGCAATGCAAAGATTGTTCCTTCTAAGGAAATTAAATAGCTTTGACGTGAGCAAAGAAGTCCTGAGGATGGTTTACACTAGTCTAGTGGAAAGTATAATTTCCTACAACATTCACATGCTGGTACGGAAATTTAGGGGCAAGGAGCAAAAGCAAGTTCACAAAAATAGTTAATACAGCCAGCAAGATTACACAGAACCCCCAGAGACAGCTGGTGGAGCTGTACACCACACAAACCAGGAGGAAAGCAACATTAATAGTTCAGGACCCTTCACATCCTTTGTTTACTGAATTTGAAAAACTCCCTTCAGGAAGACGATATAGGGTACCCATAGCAACGAGAAACATTTTTAAGAGATCTTTTATCCCATCCTCTGTCATCTTACTAAACAAATGACCTTTTATTGGATATTAGTGACTGCTGCTGTCTTATGTCCGTTTAAGATATGTATTAATTGTTAATACTTTAGCACTTTTCATCCCAACCGTTTACTACTACAGGCCCACTTATTCATTGTCTTTATCTCATGTATTCTAATCCATGGCAGAGGAAATTCTTAAGTGTATGTATGTCTGTGAAGTAGGGCTGAACAATTAATCGATATTTTATCAAAATCGCAATATGGCCTACTGCAATTTTCAAATCGCAGGAGGCGCAATATTTGTTAAAGGCGAAATGTGTCTCAAAATACCACTTTAAATTAAATATTGTCATGCTGCAGAGATGTCCCGGTCTACACATCATATTCTACAGACTTAAGAAAACATCTTTATTTGGTACAGATCCCCGCAAAAATCACACCATAGGCTAGTCATTTTAATACGTTTTTCAATGAAACTGACAATAATGATGTAAAAAGTATCATTCCCTCTAATATCGCAAATCGTATCGCAATATCAGTCAAAATAATCGCAATTATATATATTATAGATATTTTTTCAAAATCGTTCAGCCCTACTTTGAAACCAAAAGTCTGTGAAGCCAAAGACGAATTTCCATGTGAGTGGACAATAAAGATGTCCAATAAAGATGTCTAATCTAATTTGCCAATAGCACAAACTGAATTTAAAGAACAAAGTTAACAGTAAAAAAAGAAAACATTCATGCATGAGCCCTATTGTCTTGTAGGGAGAAAACTGTCATCTTAATGACTAAAATGTAAATGTAAATGAGCAAATGCTGACATGTAAAAGGTGGTAAATTAGTCTAGTGTCAGGCTGAATAACTGCCCTGATGATGATCTTCCTCTAGTTTAATGTGTAATCCCTCCAGCCAGGGGTTAACAAAAGACAAAAAGTCCTTCCAGTAACCCCAGAAGACCTGCTTTGTACTTTAATGATGTGCTTTCATCTCCCCAGACCATACAAAGCACCAGAAAAACATCCCCCATGCTGTTCAATGAGTGAGCATGTGTGTGTGCGTTTGTGTGTATGAGAGTGTGTGAGAATGTGTATTTGCTTCCCAGCATGCACAGACATGGCTCTCCTTTAGAGGCTTATGAGTTATGAACGAGACAAAACATCCAAACCAGATTCCAAAAACAAACGAGGGAAGTAAACACTGGAGAATTTAGCCCCCACCACCGCAACGAGCGCACGCAGCTTTCCCAGAGAGGAAACAGGTTTTGAACCCTACTCGCCTGGTAATCATTTTATGAATGAGTTCAGACTGAACGCGTGAGCTCTCTATTGATTCAGTGAAAACAGTGCTGGTGTTTTTCCTTTACGTCACAAATCAATCTGATGAACGAATGACAAATCAATCTGATGAATGAACGGAGGAAAACTTGCTGCTGAACACCTAGTTGAGCCTTGTGCTGACACTGGGATGTTATCAGGAGGGAAAAATGATAATAATGATAATATGGTCCTCTATTGCTTCCATCCAAAGGGAGGTCCGAGTGTGTTTGCTGCTGCTGGCACCAACGCCAAGTAAAGAGAGATGATTCCCAGTATAGCAGCATCAGCCTTTACCCTTTTCATTGGCACAGACTAAGTAGGAACACACGGGACTCTATATACCATAGAAAGCCTCTGATCTGTAGGAGGTCCGGGACCTGCCAGAGGGGATGAACACTGTGTGGACTGCCAGCTCAACTACTCTGGCTATCTGACTTCCTCCCTTTAATGAAACCTGGCTTTACTAGCAATGCACCGCTCCTATAAACTGCCTAATAAATAGCACAACAATGCAGCCTCCGCAGAGAGAGCAGTAGGGCTCACATTGTTTGAGATCAATTCTGTTTTAAGTCAGCGGTGGCGACTGATGGCTCGTTTGCCCCGGCTGACACACTCCCTTTAGAGCTCAGTGAATTGGCTTAAACATCCTCACAGAGTCGCTCTTATTATTTATTTACACTGACTGCTAACAACAAAACATGTCATCCTCTTGGATGGGAAGACGCTAACTGGACACAAACGCATCAGCTGCCTCAAAGTGTCATCTGTCCTGCCAGTCAGGTCCTGTGACATGACCTGGGACAAACTGGGACCAGGAGGCATTTAGGAAAGTGTGATCTAATTATCTGGAGCCCCACGCTCCAACATAGTGGAGCGGATGAGTCCCTTTCTGGAACTACATCTATCTTCATTGTCCTGGGATTCAGTCCCGACAGTTTTCCCTCCTGTGTCCCTCTCTACTTTCCCACTGTCTAAATAAAGAATAAAAATACTAAAGGCGGACTACTTAGTCTCCCTTTAAGGAAAAAACAAAAATTATGCATAGCCCTGAGATTCTCCACACAGACACCGCTTTATCTGTGCTGACACCAGCCAGTCAAAGCACCAGTGGAGCAGAGGTGTGTGTGTGTGTGTGTGTGTGTGTGTGTGTGTGTGTGTGCATGTGTGTTGGGCTCTGGCATCATAGAGAGAGGGTGTGTGGCTGGCAGAGGAGGAAAGTTCATCATTGCTACAATTTAGTGGCAACTGAATGGAGTCCAGCACAGAGTAGAGCTGCTACTAACAGCACACAGGAGGGAAGCGGCTCCAGTAGTCATAGCAGGAGTACTTGTAGCTGGAGTAGTAGTAATAGTAGTTTTAGTGGTGGCAATAGTTGAAGTAGTAGTAGCAGCGGTAGTAGTAGTAGTAGTAGTAACGGAAGCAGTAGTAGCAATAGCAACAATAGTAGCTGAAGTAGTAGTAGCAGTAGTAGTGATAGTAGTAGTTACCACAACAGTAGCAGCAGTAGTAGCAACAGCAGTCGTAATTCTGTTGGTCTTAGTGGGAGTAGAAATAGTAGTAATAATTGTATTAGTAGCAGCAGTACAAGTAGTAATAGCAGCAGCAGTAGTAGTAGTAGTACTTTTAGCCAAGGCCTTTAGTATTGATAGCTGCTTAACAATATACATTTATTCTCTGTCCTTCAGTCACCACCACTCCTCCCCACACACACACACACACACACGCAATATGGAGGACAGTATGGCAGAGTGCAGAGAAAGCTGAGATATTCGTAAGTGTCTAGTCTCAACAGAGTGGAGTTAACAGATAGAACAGTCTTTTATCAGGAGACATTGTTCTGTTGTCAGGTCTTGCATCTGAGAGGTCAACACTTTAGACAAACTATGGATTGTCAACACAGTGCTGTCACCCTTGACCTGCTTACTACTGGTTGCTGGTAATGTTGATAATAATAAGGAATTGAAGCTTATTCTACTACTGACTTAACTGGATAAGAGAGAACGCAGATGTTAATGTGTTGTTGAATCAGGGACGTGTTGTGAAAGCTCAGTGCAGAGTTGAGGGTGGGGCAGGAAGGAAGACAGGTGGCCTTGATACTAACAAAGACACAACAGTAGATAGGGCTTTTGGGTAGTCTCACTGTTTTACCAGCCAACTAGATGTTTAGAATAGGACTCCAAATGATGGTTGGTTATAAGTAGAGGAGGCTAATTTAACTGGATCTGGCTAGCTGTCATTTCTTATTAGGTGCTAAACCTGGTCTTTCTTTGGACCAAATACATGACATTAATAAAACACAAGGCTTGGTTGTCTCCCCTGTCACAACCACACACACACACACACACAAAAAGTTAGTGCTGAATGTTGTGCTTGGTGCATGGCGTCTGTCAGGACCTCCAGACGCTTCAGCCAGACAATACACAGAAAGGGAGGAGGATAGGAGGAAGAGGAGGGAAGGGTCATCCAGGTGCAGGCTTTATGTTATCATGGAGTTATTGTGGACTATCTATAGTGTTTCCCTGCTGACTGGAGAAACAGTAGATATGGCCGAGTTCTGCTCCACCCGACACCTCCTCCATCCATCCAACACTTCCTCCTCCACCAAACTCCACCTTCTGATTTATTCTCCAGCATGCCCACACTCCTCCCCCCTCCCCCAACCCACAAGGCAGGCGAGGTGTTTGTGTGTGCGTCAGACAGAAATGTTTATGTGTCTGTGTGTTTGTCTGTATATCGATGTGTGTGCATCTGTGTCTGTGCACGCTAGCGTATGTGTTTGTGCATGTGTGTGTGTGTGTATGTGTACATGCATGTAATACAGGCCAGTCCTGCGACAGTCCCAAGTCACAAGACTGAAAACATCAACATGCAGAGTCAGCAGCAAGGTCGCCGGTCGGCACGGAAATAATTCAGCCAGACATACACACTCTGTCAGCCGAAACACACCGTCTGAAACACACCATCTAAAACTCCACTGAAACACACCATCGAAAGGCGCGTTCACACAAGCATGTTTGGAGCGGTTTGTGTAAACACTGGAGCGTTTACTCCTTTGGTTCTGTTTGTTTGATCAGGTGAGAACAATGCCATTTGAACTTGGGTGACTCTAAACAACTGCATTGAGACGCCTGAAAATGCAGAACTTGGTCCTCTTCCATGAGAACTGCAGTGCATTGTGTTAGGAAGGAGAACACAATGCAAACAGACTACAGGAAACAAGCCAAAAACATATGGTTTTATGGGTATAGGTAAATGGATGTTGACATCTGATAGCCAACAGTTACTCATGTTCGAAAGGACTAGCATAACAATATGAACTGAGGGCAAATCGCAATCTGGATTGATGCTCATGTTCAGCTATTTATTCATATGCTCTTAACTGGTATGAACACCAGAGAGAGTAAATTACAGCAAAGAGCACAGACAAGTCCATCATCGTATGGGGACTGGACTTGGATTTGTTTTGACTACCCCCCTCCCCCCCTCCCCTCCAAAAGCTCCCAACTCACGGGATGACAGGTTACTAAAACTCTGTTAAATATACAAGCTACATGAGTCCTTGTGACTTTTGCTTATAAGCCCTGATTCGCTTGGAATTCGGCTTGGAATTAACCTAAATGAACCAAATACAAAAACACATCAGAGTGGCCTTCTCCATCTTGTCACCACACAGCGCTGCAGCCAAAACAAGACATTACTGTAGCAGCAAATAGGTGCCAAATGTGTCCTTTGGGTCCAAGCTAATAGCAGCAACTGTGACAGGTAACAGACCACAGCTGTACGCGCAGAAGCTTTCATTACACGTCCAAATCCACATCTATGCAGAACAGGCCAAAGGCTAAACTGTCTGCATGATCTAATTCCAACTCAAATCCCTGATGTGCTATCATGTGCTATTGACAGCTTACCTTTCTGGCAGTAGTTGGAGTTCCAGCATCGGTAGCTGTAGTTGTCATTGAACATGGTCCTCCTGCACTGAGGGGTGTTCTCCATGATGCCTGGACAAACGTCACCGCACTCCTTGGACTGCTTGTTCCCGGCGATGAAGTTGTTGAACTCGGCGTCCATGATGAGGGACCAGTCCACCGAGTCCAGGTAGCAGAGCTCGGGGTTCTTCTCGATGCGGATGGCGCCTCGGGTGATGTTCCTCAGGTTGTACAGGCCGATGTCCTTCAGGCTGGTCATCTCGAAGATCACCAGGGCGTAGTTGTAGAAGAGGTTGCGTCCGCGGATCACGGTGAGGTTGGGAAAGAGCGTGCTCAGGCTGTCCAGGCCCGACACCCGGAACAGCAGCAGGTAGTCGGTGATCATGGTCAGCTTGGGGAAGCTGAGCGAGCGGAAGACCTCCTGGTTGACGTTGTTGTTCTTGTCGCCGATGAGGAGGATCTGCAGGTAGCCCTCCACCACCGTGCAGTTCTCCAGGCGCCTGAACTCGCTGATGTCATTGCCGATGTCGATGCTGGGGCCGCAGACTGGACGGAAGGGGGAAATAAAGGGAGAGGGTGAGGTGATTGAGAGAATACAGTTTTTATAGAATCATCATCACAATATGAGGTCTTCATCTTAGCTAAATGTTTAAGTTTAACAGCAACACAACCTCATGAAAACACTGTAACATCATCAGGTCACAACTGTCGTTTTTACAAATAATTCGGTCACTGAAGACATTTCAAAAGCTGTTTACACACTCTCTATGCAATGAATACCAGTTAAATATGAGTTATTACAAAACAATGTACTCCATTCTTGAAATACTTATATTTATAATGAGATGTGTATCCAATACATTTTTCAAATATTGATAGTACACTTGAGCTGTTGACAGACCATGTTTGCCTTGCAGTTCTCTCATTTTCAATGCCAAGCTCAATACGGTGTGACAAAGTAAATACTTCAGTCAGGTTCCACTCAAGCATAGGTTAACAGTGTAATGAAGCTTTGATTACTCAGCCTACAGGCTATTGTTGCTCTTATGTCCACCTAATGTCACCACAGTTTATTGTTCATTATCTGCTTTTATCAAGCTTTAATAAAAGCACAACTTCAAAGGCCTAGAAATGATTAGGCTATACTATAAAAGACATCATCCATAAAACACCTGGACCCTGTCAGCTTATCAAATATACGCTGAAGTGATGAAACAACGTTTTTAAACAAGGATTAGGCAAAGTGGATTATGTGGTAATGTTTTTGTAAGTTCTGTGACAATATCATATTTCATAAAAGACCTAAGTTGTACAGTGTAGCGCCCCCCCGTTGAAAGACTGTCACCCTGATACTGGCTTTGCTCACATAGTGGGCTATTGGATTGAAGACTTATCTTCAACAGAACTGTAATGTCTGAGGTTCTGATCGAAGGACTGATGGTATATGACAGCTAAAAACAAGTTTTTTCATGTAGGCTATGTTGAGGCTGGGAAGGTTTGTTCACATTTTGTTATGTTTTTAATCACTGGACTAAAACTGTATTTTGGGTTCTGGCTGATTAAGAAAGGTCTAAGAACACTAAAAACCTACATTTTCATTTCTGAATATAACCAAAAGTTAGTTAAACAAATTGGATATTTTATCATTAAAAATAGTTGATAATATGTAGCCTATTTTTGCACTCCTTTCCAGTCTGTCCATACTGATTCAGTAAATCATAAGTGTGTCTGGGTATCAAGAAAATTATACCCATCTGTACTGTACCGATTGTTGGTATTGATATTGATTTTAAAGCATCAATTCTTCAAAATATTGGATTCTCACAGTGGGAGCTCAGGTTTTCTACAAGCCTGAAGGCATTTAACAGTGGAGCGTGGTCTGATTCTATTTGGAAAAGGAAACTGCACGTACAGAATAATATCGACAACAAAGATCTGGAATCGGTGTGGTCTGTGAAGAAGCAGAACCCGGAACAGAAAAAATTCCCAACGACTATTTGTAAGCCTTGGTACAGAATTCGTTAAGAGCGCGGTGATGATAGGTCTTTACCTCTCCGACTGACTCCCACCTGTGCGCTGTGCTCTAAACAATACTTAGCCTGAAGCCCCAGCAGCACCCACAGAAACATGGAGGTCATTATCACACATCAACGTGAGGAGGATTCAGACTTCAAAGGCCGGAGGGCAATGAGTCATGGAAAACTCACACCAACAGGCTAGCAGGTTGTCACACTACTTGTTTAATGTTACTCTAAAGTTTAACGGTACGAATGTGAAGCGGGGAGGTTCTGGGAAGACCGTGCACGCTCAGCAAACCTTTTCAAAAAAACATGCATGTATAAACTGTTTTCTTAATTACACCTTTTGTATGTAAACATTAGGACTGGCAATACATGCCAAATGACATGCCAAATGATGAACTTAATTTATGGCAAGGGATGGAACAACTACTTCATTACCTAGTAAAACCTGGAGCTGGAACAATGCGCAGTAGTTACATTCCCACAATAGGAGTCCGACCCTTTTACAGTGTATGGTCACACCACAGAGCTGTACACATTACTGTATGCCTTTTCCAAGGTCCATGTTAGTACTGAGTGTAGTATGAAATAAACTCATAATCAAAACAATTATCACTCTTTTCTTCTCCATCTCTCTAGCATTTTATGGCAAATAATGTAATAATATGTTTTATGCATCATGTTAAAGAGTAGAAAGAAAAAACAAACACTGCTCTCCTAACTGATGTTGGACGTTATATTCAGAATAGTAGCATGTGAGGACAGCTTCTAGATGATTCAGACTAAATAAAGATCACCACAAACAAAGTTAATCCCTACCACACTGGAAATTCTCCTAAAAAGGTTCAATCCAAAATACGAGATCAGTTACAGACAGCCCTGCTGATACCAAAGTCTGTACTTCTCCAAAACACAGAGGCAGGCCACCTGGGCCTGAAAACTGACACAATTTGATAGTTTAACTAAGCACATGCCACTATTTAACTTGTAATAAATATGCAGTACTGACATCAAAATAGGCATAATTGACTTTTGACTTTGACTATTTGTGCTGTTTCTACAGACATGTGACAAAGACTTTTGAGCAGCAACTAGCAAGATATCTGAGGAAACTATGCAGCAATGCCACACAAACAATCTTTAAAACAAAAACATCAGCGTTTACTGTATTTTAAACTGGCTCTTTAAACTGTTCACCAGCCACTACCCTGGTTTTGTAGGGCTCCACAATGAGTCATGTATAACTGTATATCCTGATTTTATTTTCCACAGTCAATAATCATACAATATTGGTATATCAGGAGTATTAAAACATTTAATTTAATTTAGAATGCTCACTGTCATTATAGTCAAAATATTAATATAAGTTGCCAAAGTACAGTAAAATAATTTTGTTCCTCAAATCATCAAGACTAATGTGATTAATACTCATGAACACAATATCTAACAAAACCACAACTTTCTTTTTAGCCATAATTATGCAGTCATATGGCTTTGAAATCAGTCCCAGTCAATGAGTCAGTTAATGAAAAAACAGTTCCAAAGATAGACTCAGGTTACATTGTTTGTATGACACTGCTCTCATGTAAGCGGCAGGTAACTGACAAAATAAAGGAAACATACGTAGTTTACAAGTACAAACTATAAAGCAGGGGCTAGTCACATAATTACTCAATGAACGTTCCATAACACATGATGCTTGTGTGAGAGAGTGGCATCCCTCCAACAGAGTTCAGTCACTTGTGTAGGGTTGTAAAGGGAGGTGATATTCCTGCTAATTTACAGACATTCTCCTTGGTAGTTTTCCATGATGGTATTTTTCAAATAGGTGGAAAAACACCGTGCATATTAAATCAAATGTGCAAACTCTCTCACTTGATACCAGGGTAGATGTATCAAGCTCACCTGTTCCCTAATTAGCTTTATTAAAAATGCCTGCAGTTACAGCAGAGTCCTAAAACACAAAGGCAAACACAGCAATGTTTTCATGCATTGTTTTCATAATGTGGGCGTTGTGAGGCCCTTTGAGCCTGTAATTGTGATTAAGGGCTAAACAAACAAACAAACTTGACCTGACTTAACACCACATCCATTTCAAAAAACGAACTGAGGTACGTTAAGTTTCAGAGCATTTCTACTTCTTTTTTATCCAATTGAATGCCTAGCGAATTTATAGAAATCAAAAATAAAATGAACAGCATAAATTCCCAAAGTTTCCAGAAGGTTCCAGCCCTACTTGTATAATCAATGCCAAAACACATTAAAGCTGTTCTGGTGGCTTGTCATGGACCAGTGCCCTAGTAAAACATTTTACATTGGTGTTTCCTTTATTTTGATATTTCACCTGTAATGCTGCTCATTTCAACAATGTTCATTTTTATAATTGAGGACGATTCAATTCTCACATAAAAGAGGGTTAAGAGCCGGAGGCATTTTGAATGAGACTGCTGTGAGTTGAAGTCTTCTCCAGAGAGGACGTCAGGGCCTTCGGTGTGCTATTACAAAAGGCCTTTGGTATGATTTAGGGCAGCCAGTGTGCTGGTATGGCTGTTATGTCTTTCTATGTAATCTACTTGTCAGCGCACACTGTCAGCAGCCCAGAGCGTGCTGCCTACCTGCTAATACAATCCACAACACCCGGGCCTGTAAAAAGACACACTGCCTTGTGACGTTACGTACCGCAGGTTACATCACCACAGCCAAACAGCTTCACCCTCTGTGGCCTCGCTGCAACGCCAGCATGGACGTCTTTCATGGGAACTGCTCCTCACCTCGCTCTCGAAAATACTAAACAAAGTTTCGGATCCAAATTGACGTCGTGCGCACCAGCTAAGTGGAAATACCGCTAGCAGGTGTAGCGGCTTAACCCCCCTCTGCTGACACATTTCACACTGCTGAGTACACAAGCCTATCTCCAGAGCTTTGATGGGCCTCCAGATCACATGTTTACTTTTGATAACCTTTCCCCAGCTGGCTGCAGCGCCCAGACTGTCCACAGACAACCAGAGGAAATCTGCAGGAAGCCACATTAGACGTTTCCTAAAGATACAGGAAGCAATAAGCCCTCTGAGCTGGTGCTTCACCCGCTGCCACTAGACTACAGCAAGCCTGTTTACTCCTCATTTCCATCCTGTTAGTGACAGACTGCCCCGAGGGGAAACCTATTCACAAATACTCTTCCACATGAGAGGCAAGGTGAGAAGGAATGAGCTGGGAAGCTTTGACAAAAGATCATTCTTGACAGATAGAACTCTCGTTAGGTTCATGTGAGAAGCCGTGGCTGGGTCTGCAGCAGCAGAGCTGAACTTAGTTAACCCAAACATGCCGGTTGGCCCTTAGCCCCGACTGATACAGCAAACCAGCAGAATATTCAGAGTTTGGCCACACAAGGAACCTTCAGATAGCTCCACACCGGAGTGAGAATAAACGTAGGATTTCGATGGGAGAACCTCTCTGCTGCTGCCAGGTTTGTCCTGTGACCGCTGGGGTTAACAGTAAACCCCATAACACACAGTTCACAAACTCCTCACTCTTTCCAATCAACAGAACCAAGTCTGTTTTGCTTGCGAATGTACTTTGGCTTGTTCTATTTTAAAACCCAGACCCCCTCCCCCTCATGATGAATGGGATGAATCGGGAAGCCTTGTTTGCAGTATACCTGGAAACATGGAAATTTTCTGGTGGTAACACATAAAAGGAGATTTTTTTTTTTTTTACAAAAATGCTATATGTTATAAGTTATTAAACCTTTTTACATTTTGAAAGTTTACAAGCTCACGGAGCATGTGAACTTCGGCACACCAGCACTATTAATCACTAGAACAGTCCTATTCCTTGGACTAAGCCATCTGTGTGGCACCAATTTGTGCTTCTCAAAAGTCTCTCAAAGTTTCAGTAGTTAGCAGTTAGAGTATAATTTACTTCAATGGGAAAACATCTATAACCTCAGCCCTCCTGTGGTCCCATGACGGGTATAATGGGACGATGTTGCTGTGGAACTGCAGCAGCCTGGCATCGCAATTTCTCATGCAAATATTTCTAAGGTAAAGGCATCTCAAATTTGATTAACAAAAGATAATAAATAATAGGTGCACACACACACAGTGACGCTTTCATACAAACAGTGCTCATTCCTGTGGTGTCTGTCAATATTGTAGGAGGATTATTAAAATGGACAACCTTTTGTTATAGACACCTAAACACACCAGAATCCTGAAAATTAACAGTCAAGGCTGTGTTGTGGATATCCCACTGGCTTTGGGTCTAGGTTTGTCTTACCAGGACTCTTGGAAATCTAATATTCTGTGATCTAAACTAAGTCTAAACCAAACTAACACCACTCACTTTATAACTGTGCTGAAACAATGCACACTCGAAGACCTCTAAGCGATTAGTACAGCAAGCAGAAACAGGTCATCATTAGGTTAATATGTTTCTCTGTGCTTCTTCCGTTATAAGAGTGAGTTTGCAGCCATTGACAATGGACAACACAAAACCAAGCAGCTGTACTTCTACCATGCAATGAATAAAGAGTAACATTTTACATATTCGTTAAAATACTGCTCAATGTTGTTTCATCGGTGTAAGCTCTGATGGTTTGCTGTTGGCCATCGGCATGGATGAGCTTTCATTTCAGCACCATAATGATAAAGTGTGGGACTGTGTAAGGCCTATAATATGTTATAATACAACATTTCCATGCACCAGCTTGCTACTGGAGGCGGTGGAGGCCATGTTGTAGATCTTTAGGTTTCCACGCTGTCATGAAGTGAAACCATTCCAGACACCAGCACAGTTTGTTAATGCCTGTCGCTGAACAACAGTAACGCAGGGCTTCCCAACCCTTTCTAGCAGGTGTGACCCTACGGAGGTCAACAAATTCCTAAGACTCCCACCAATTAAAATGCGTCCTGGCGTTGTAATGTTTGCTTTATGATAGAGTGCATAGAGCTTTGATTTCCAGGTTGCTCTTGTAAGGCTTTAACAGTGTCTTCCCATGCTCCGCTGTTCGCATGTAATTGGCAGTAGTTTTTTCTTTTTCATTTCAAAATGATTGTAAATATCACAATCATGGAAGGAGTGGAGGGAACTAATCTCTCTTTACCTAGCATTTTATTTGCGGAATAGTTTGGCTAACATAATCTTCATGACATAAATCTGTAGTGTCAAATTATTTAAAAACGTTCTTTTAAAAAGGAAAAAAATAAAAATTGATGCTATTCTGAAAATTCATTCATGTATTCATTGTCTTTAATCTTTTATCCCTATTCAGGATCACAGGGGGTTGGAGTCTATACCTTGGGTGGAAGGCAGGGAAACACCCTGGACCGGTCGCCAGTCTATCACAGGGACATACACTGAAAATGTAATTGCTTTTTGTTCATATTGCTGGTTGTTTGACGACAGCTCATAGTTGACCCACCATTTTATTTCCCACTACATCGCCGGTTACATTCCTCCTAGTTTTACAGGGAATACTCCCGGCACCCCATGTTCATATGAGGGAAGCGCACGTGGAGCCCCGACCCCAGGGCCGAGAGAGCCTGCTCACAAGTTTACATTCACCACTTGACTCACTTTGTCCATTCTGAGTCACACTCACTGAATTGAACACATAATGTGATAGCTTTGTTTTTAAAATATAGGCTATCTTCACTGCTTGACTTGCTTCCTCCATGGGCTGAGTCATAATAATGTATTTACCAACACATGTTTTAAATACAGTCTGCCTTTCCTTCTTGAGTCACTGCAAAGTATTCACCACATGATGTGGTAGACTTTAAAAACAAGTCAACAGCAGCCCCCCTACTAGGCTTACTTTCCCCATTATGAGTCATGGTAATGTACTCACCAGTGAGTATTTTAAAACCATGTGAACTACTCTTGTTTTCTCCTTTCATACAGTAAAGTACTAGGGTATAAAAAACACTACGTTTTCCCACTGATATTTCCTCCATCCATTAAGCAAGGCACAATGTAAAATACTGTTTTCTTACAGTAATGTAAATTCACATTATATTCTCCATACATACAGTAACTGTTAACATTATGTTCTCCATTCAAATATTCAATATAATAATGTTCACATTATTTGCTCTATGAACACAAAAATGTACTATGTAAAGTATGTTTTCACAGTCATGTAAGCTGATATTATTCTCTCCATTCATACAGTAATGTAGCATGAAAATGTTTTCCCAGTAAAGTAAGTTAACGGTGTTAGTGGCAGACTTACTCTCTGCGGTGGCGGGCCGGAGGCAGGAGGACAGACCCAGCATCAGACCCCAAAACAAGGTCAAACGCTCCCTCTCCATCCGAGACCTCATTCCTGGAGAAATAAATCCTTCCAGATCCTGTAAATAAATATGTTGACGAGAGGAAACGTCGGTAGAACCTGGTCAGGGTTGTTAAATAAAAGCTTTTAAACCTACAGCCAGTTTAGCCTTTAGCTGTTAGCCGGCTAATGGAGCTAATAGCTATAACAAACAGGCTAGCTGGAAAGCTCTCACAAGCTAATGGGAGTCCAGTCAAGCTCCAAAATCACCGATTTATTCCCTTGGACAGAAAATACACGACTATCATCATAGTCCCGTTTATTTCTGCCAACAATAACACCACGATGCTGTGTGCACAGAAACCAGTGCGGCTAAACTAGCGGTGGGGATTCCTCTGTAATCCGCATCTTCACACTCCATATCTGGAGGAAAAAACCTTCAACGTCCCGCTGCTGGAGACTCCTCAGTGGCTACGAACCAGGTCAAAACCCTGTCAAAACCGAGCTGGAAGGAGACGGTCTAGCACATGAATGAACATAACAGATAGGTGCACAGCCTCCTTGTGTGAACGACACGACGTTTGATCCAAAATGTCCAGGATAAAATCTGGTTTCAGACCGCAGCCTCCTCCTCCTCCTCCTCCTCAGCCGCTCATCATGCACACACACCGCGATGTTAAGGTATAATTCGCCTTCATATCGACGGAAAGGGTAATGTCGAGCTTAACGCTTCGGGTCAGGCCAGTTCCTTTGATTATCTAAAGTCCTCCGTCGACAGATAGATAGATAGACAGATTAATGGACAGGTAGATACCCAGTCTCCTTCAGTCAGTCTGCAGTCTGCTCTGCTCGCTGTAAACAAGGAGCCGTACTCCGAGATCGTCTCCGTTTTAGAAGATTAACCACTCTATGGTTAAAAAAAAAACTGCGCCGCCTTCCAGTCTGGAAAAGTGGGCGTTAACCCTCGCCTCCTGTAGTTTAGCCTTAGCATAGCAGTTACCATAGTGACCAATATGGTACTCATCACAAAAAGGTCAGTTATATATCTGTACGTTGGCCCAAATAAACCTTAGATAATATATATATATAACAGTAGAAACAGAAGACCATATATCTTCCTATTTTTTCGTTCATATCAGCAAGGAAGGCCATATCACACTACTTTTCCTTTTCCATTAATGCCAATTACTGATGTAGTGGTAAATAAAAAGGTGCTTGGTCAGAGATTTTCATAAGCAACATCCACCAATATAAACGAAAGTCAATTATATTTTCAGAAAAGCATTAGGTTATGCTTTTTTCTTAAAAGTCTCAACTTGAAGCAAGTATTAAAAACAAGATTACGTGACAACATAAGACTGATAGTCATGCTCAGCCTGAAAAACTCTATTCTGCAAATAAAAGGTGTGTAAAGTGACTTCAGGTGGCTTTCCCCTCTACATCTCTGACAACATATCGAGAGCAAACTCTGCTCTGTTTGTGGGGTCTGCAAATCGAGACAGAGTGAGAGCTCTGTGTTTCCTCCTCCTCTCTGGTTCCCGTCGTAGTGGCTCCGTTTAACGACGCGGTGGGAAGGGAATCCGGACGGCTGATCCAGGATTGGGATTGTTTTGCTGCTCACAAATTCACAGCAGAGGACCGTCCATGCGCAGAGACGCAGTTTAATATGTCTGCACCACGCAGTTTCATATCTGCCTCTTATTTAAGAATGAAGTCATATTTTGAGCTGTTATGCAGTCACCAGTGTGTTTATATATGACAATACTATATTAATAATTTAACATGTGCTCTTTAGTTTGGGACAGGAACGGTGTCTTCCATACCAACCTAGAGGTACGAGGCAGGGGGACACCATATGAAAAAATGACACCTACACATAGCAGAAAATCAATACAAATGTTTGTTTTTAAAAGATAATAAATTTAAGTCCTAGGTTAATAAAATGAAAGCGCTTCTACAGACTTTAGAGATATGGAATGACGCACTTCAGAGATGATGTTATTTCCAGAATGGATATGCAGCATTTTGGAAACGAGCTCTTCAAATATAAATCACACAATTTAGACAAAACGTTTCTCATGGGGAGTATCCATAGAGATAAAAACAGCAACAACACTAAGCAAATTCTTAATCTCTATGGGAGTATCGTGGTAAGCAGCTCTGCAACACTGGGTTTCCTTTAGAAAAGTCACAGAGCTGCTGCCACCTGGAGGCCTGAGGAAGCCACTGCAGACTGTTCAACCTACAGTGAAAACAACATACTGCTGCTCATGGAAACTATTAAGAAATGCAATGTGTGAAGTATATTTTGGAAAATGATGCTGGACGCTTTTATGCAAACTGCTTTGCAAAACCAAAACTAAATACATTTTTAGCATGGGAACTGAACCCCTAACCCTGCAGTGTTAGTGCCTTGCTCTACCTATTGAGTTACCAATATTGGGACACAGAAGAACCCAAGTTTATTGTTTGTTTATTGTTTATTGTTCATTGTTTATTGATAAGGATCCCCATTAGCTGCACACAAGGGTGTCTGCTATTCTTCCTGGCGTCCCACTAAAACACAATATCTACATCCAAAACATATGCACATAGTTTCAAACCAGGATACAATAAAATAAAAAAATTAGGACCACTTTGTCATGGGCTATACGCATGAAAGACAAGCAGAAATATTAATGTTAATGTAAAGATAAGACACATTTGTACAGTAAACAATGATTCTTACATATCAAAAGGTTATGGACAAGCCCAAACAAACAAAAAGTGCACATGAAATACATATGCATGGATACAACAGTAGAATTAAAGTGAAGCATTTAACCTTGAACTCATAATCAAACAAGTTGTGTCCATACAGTAAGTAGGGATTCCACTGTTTTATTTTAAAGTCTAACCCCAAATTTGGTGTAATCCTCCTCCTAACCAGCTCATGACGTCACGGTGATTTTAAGCTGTTTGAGACCCATGCAGGTACATCTGCAGTGAACTGTGGAGAGTCTGAAGAAGCGGAAGGCCAGCAGGACTATCGGGCCGGCAGCTTGTGATGCTGTGAGAGAGGCGGAGGGGCAAAACAAAAACCGCCCGCCGAAGAGTCCCTGACAGTTTTGATTATCCCTGTAATTACAGGCCGCTTTCATCACTTCACAGAGGAGAAGCACAGAAGCGTTATTCGAACGCCGCGCATTACCTCAGCGTTGGCAGGCAGCGCTCGGCTTCCGTCACATTCCGACGATCAGCACAAAAAAAAAAATCCACATTAAAAATGAAGTGAATATCAGTGGCCACCCAAGACTCCAAATACAGTGAGTCACCCTCTAACAAGTGCTCACTGTACCAACATGACCCCCTGTGCCAGAGAATGTTGTGCCTGTCCACTTGCATTTGTTAAGTCCCTATTAAAGTCCCCATGAAGGCAGGCGGCGGGCCCACCTACCTCGACCGCCCCGGTGCAATCCATTCTCCCACTGCACTCATGTGGAAATAAGCCTGTTTACCACCAACGGGTCACACATGCTAATGAGCGTCTGTTTGTTTTCCACTGTGCTCATGCAGGAAGAAGGGAAATCTTTTTTTTTTTTTTTTGGGTGGAGAGGGTGGGGGGGGGGGGGGGGGGTGGGGGGGGGAGATAATAGATGATATGCAGACAACAGCTCCGGTGGCTCTGCAGCACTAATGATGGAAAAACGCAGAACAGAGCATTAATGGATATGAAATCGGAACAGGAAATGCGGTCGGACGTTTTGATGTTGCTGAGGTTAATCGCACAGGAATACAGGATGGTGTCTGGTCGGAAAGCTTGGCCTGTAGCCCAGGGGTTCCCAAACTTTTAAAGGTCAAGGACCCCTAAATAGGTTCACATTAGACCACAGACCACCATAAGATTTATCCTAAGGACTTCCTAAGGAGAGAGAGAAACCTGTGATCAGAAAAGTCATTTCTACATTCTGTCATTGTGTAAACGTCTAGGGAGTGAAATCATAGTGAAAGCGAACTATTTCTCATTTTGATGGTGACTCCTCTAGAATATGGGAATCACTGCTACAGCGAACAGTAAATACTGCAGTGTGTCCAACCTCCTGCAGGACGCTGAGAATATAGTAGAAGCCTGATGCAACAGTTTTCAGGTGTTGTAGACATCAGTGTTTATTCCCCTTTCAGGAGCAACTATTATTATTAATAGGTTGACTGAGCACCATGCTCTTTCTCTGTTGCTCATTCTCTGTTGCTATGATGTAACTAGGTAACCTTATGGCTTGAGATTGAGAAATTGTATTTATTTGTCATTATTCATATTTCATGAATTGCAATATCATAAATAACAATGTTGGCCATTTTAACAGAATAACTGTTAAAACTGACAATAGTGTGATTGTCAGTTTGATAATTATATGAATATAATCAGTAACACCATCAATGATAATACTATCAGTATGACTAATCTAACAGCAACAGGCTGAAAAAAGCCATGTTAAAAGTTTGTCTTTCACTAATGGTAAAAGTGACACTTACATAATAATGTTACACAGATAAAAACAGACCTGCTGCCTCCCTTACATATACTGCATACAGTGCTGTGATCAGTCGCACACAGTGGAGCACTGAGTCATACAGCAACTCTCTGGGCCAAGGCATTTTTTAAACTTGGGTCCCTATTTGTCGCTAATTTTATTCATCTCATTTTATATCTTATTTTGGTTATGCGCATGTTTGTTTTCTGTGTAAATTGTCCAGTTTTAACATCGTACTATGATTGTTTTACTCCTTCTGTGAAGCACCTTGAGATTTCGTTGTATTTTAAAGTGTGCTATATAAATAAAATTCATTATTATTATTAACACAGATAGTCAACACTGTCGTGGTTCTATTTGATATCAAAACAACATAAATCAGTTGTTGTAAATCTACACTGACATGTAACTTAGCATAGCATTTGTACTGTAACCCTGCTGACAGTGCCAACTAGCCTGGCTGGCTTGACACTAGTGCAGTTAGTTTACTGGGGCCAGGTAGGTATTTGGTAGATTTGGTAATTGGAAGATTAAAACTTGATCTGCATATTCATCTACAATAGGTAAATTAGTAAATCAAGAGCATACCAGAAAAATATTACTATTACAAAATGTTGTGCAGCTTTTGCCGTCTCATTGTTCATTATAGTTAACAACTAGGCTGTGTAACTGGATGGTATGACCAATTGGTAGTGTTAGTTATTTAGTATCAGAGCAGGTAACTACAACATGGTGAGTTGGTCAGCATTAATCATACACTTTCCTCAACCAGATTCCCAGCTGGTCGGGGGCTTCTGAACTGGCGTCCTTCCCGTCACAAGCCAACTTCTGGAGCGTCTAGGTTCCTGCCCACAAATGTGTGAAAGTAACATTAAGTCCCCTAATGAGGCTTCCCAGTCTCCTCTACCAGCTGACAAACAAGACGAATATATATTTAGAGACCATCACCACACCAAATTACTAATGGGACAAAAAAATTATGCTGCACAACAAATTGCTTCATTGAAGTTTTAAGCATAGAAGAGCAAACACAGACTTGTCGATAAAGAGCTGAAGGGTGTAGATAAAATTTCACAGGACCATTATACCCCAAATAGAGACAAAATGACATGCACATGCAAATATTCCACTGAGCACATGTAGATCTATGGCTACTACCTGAATGCTGTGTGTGTTGTAAAATGTGTATCCCAGTCTCACTACAGATCAGAGGAGGTTGTTGTTTTGACAAGATTTGACACAACTCCATCACTGTCAAGCTAATCAGTCACTTTATCTCTTTTGGCAACTGGGGTGAAGACTTTACCACAAGCCACTAGCTACAAGCCGCAGACTAGCCACTGCAGTATGTGGAGGTAAATGGTGTTTCATTTTACAAGCAGACTGTTATGCTACCAGTAGAGGTCATTATAGGTTTGCTTAGACTCTCACACTTGGATTTATAAAATACAGTATTGGCTGAGCATCATGTTAGCTGAGTTGTGTTTGAGTTAGCATTTGTCCCCACTTTTTTTTAATTTTGGGTTTATTTTGAGTTCTGTACACCCTGTGTATATGCTGTAAATGTATTTATTTATTTTATTTTATTTTTTCCAGTCATATATTTTACTTCAAGTTCAAGTTTGATTATTTATATAGCTATTTATCACAAGCATGTCTCAAAGGACTTAACAGAGAATGAGCCTAACTAGATCTAACTGATCAACAATCAACCATAGAGAAGAAAGATATAGGATATCAGGAAGAGCAAGACACACAAAAACAGATTATAGCAAGACATAACAGCCTACCTACTGTATCATAGTCATTTGAGTTGTGTTTAATGCCGCCCATTTAGTCACGTCTTATTTATTTTCGATTTAATTCTTTGCTGCATTGCTCATTTTGTCCTGCTGCTGGAATCAACCAATTGCAAAGTTTTCTCTGACTGACCATTCACTAATGTTACACAGTGGGTATTACATGTACATATTACATGACATATTTCATAACATATCGCATAATAAGTCTGCGTGATTTTAATGACCCGTGCGGAACAAATGATTTGAGGACTTTGTTAGAGGTCGACTGCTGAAAATGGAGACGCAACCGGATGTAACCAAAAAACCTTTCTGGCAGCTGGGAGACCGTTAGCACCGTCGCTATCTAAGTCGTCCCAGTTAAATTAGAGCGTGTTTAATATTGTCATTGAAAACACCAGAGTATAAAAATGATTAAAGCCATCTTGATATTCAACAACCACGGGAAACCGCGGCTGATCAGGTTCTATCAGTATTTTGTGAGTATTATGAGGGATGCTGTTCAAAACATTAGCCTGTTGGCTAATGCTAATGCAGTAACTTCAATCTCATTTAGGTTAGCTAGCAGTCAGCTTCCTACTTGCTTTTGTCTGCTAGTACTGCCACCACCATCATTATCATCACCTTAATCATCAAAATAATAATCATTATCACTGCTTAGCAGCTAACCCATCGTTCTGTATTTTTTGTCTTGGCTGTCTAACATTTAACGAAGAGATACAGTTTTGTCAAAGTCACAGATGCTAACGTTAGCTGATGCTAGTTTCAAGGGTGTACTGGACCTAAACTCACTTTATCCACATCGTTATTTGCAGAATACCCCCTTTTAGGCTGAAATGAATCTTTGTGACATATTTTCATAGTGTAAATCATAGTAAGCAGTATCAAACTGATGTAGATGTGGTCTTGCCAAAATAAACAAAGCATAAATGATGCTTTTCTGAAAATATTTTGATGGTCGTTATCCTTATGGTGGTCACCGACTGGGGGTCATAGTTTAGACTGCAACACTGCTTGTAACCCGACATAAACTTCAGCCTATAGCTATATAATAGACCTATAGACCTATACTTATATAACAGAGCTCAATGAAGCAAGGTTAAAGATCAAGGCTGGCCCTGAACCACAGTAGCAAGTAACTATTGTGCCAAGCTACTGTTACATCAAAGTCAGTCAATTGCTGGGTGTCTGACAAGGCTAATGAAAGCGTTCAGAAACCACAGTTGAAGTTTGAATAGAGGTTGTTAGCTTGCTAGACACTGTAGTTGGCTCACTATGCTTTGTGACATGACAGAAATTATTTCTCTAATTTCTCGAAATTAGAGGAGCTGTGTTGAATGTTTTTTTTTGGTGTTGAATGTAGAAAGAACATAAATACATAGCCTAGGTATTTTGGCTATCAAGAATTTAATCATTTAAATGTGATTTAGTACAGACTGTTATTATGTGTCTACTGACTGTGAGTGGGAAGTTAACAGTTGGTTAGGTAAAACCAATGATCACGGTGTACAAAGCCAACTAGAATGTAATAGAACCCCAAATGATGGTTGGGTACCTGTAGAGGTGACTGACTACCAGCCACAGACTGGTTACTAGTGCTTAGTAGACTGTGTCACGTGTTCCCTGGCAGGCGGAGGATCTGCAGCAGCAGATAATCCGGGAGACTTTCCATTTGGTGTCCAAGAGGGACGACAATGTCTGCAACTTCTTGGAGGGGGGAAGGCAAGTACTGAAGAGTCTGCTGTGGTTCTGGATGATATTCACATTTTCACATTTGAAGAATTAAGCACCTAGGCCTATTTCTTTATTTATAATCAAAAGGATTTCCAAAAGGGTTTGTCAGTGGCCAGCTATGTACCACTGTTGACAATATGCTGCTACATGACTGGATTTGTTTATGGAGTTTGAGACTCTAGTTTATTGGCAGTGATTGTTAACACTGGAGTAAACCACAGCTGTAATTTGAGTCATGCTGTGTTATTACAGTTGGAAAAAGCTTTAATTTCCATATCCAAGCTCTTGAAGAATTTGTGTGAATCTACCTATGATCATTTACATACATGTAGGCCCAACAACTAATTTCAGAGCATGCATTTATTTGTTTGGTTAAAGAATGGCATTCCTGCTGTCCCAATATTACTAAACACAGCATATAGTTAGATCGGAAGGTTTTTTTGTTTTTTTGCTTGCAGTCTCATTGGCGGCTCCGACTACAAGCTGATCTACCGGCATTACGCCACCCTCTACTTTGTCTTCTGTGTGGACTCGTCTGAGAGTGAGCTTGGCATTCTGGACCTGATCCAGGTCAGCTGCTACTTATTACTCTGTGTAGATATTTAATACTTGTTTTCTGAGGTGAAATCGCATCTCCCTTTCCCGTATTATCTTCTATCTGCTCTGGAAATGGTCCAGTCTTGTAAAAACAAATTAATAAATTACCTCTCCCCTCAGCTCTTATTTCCTAATCTAGCTCTTTTCTATCATACATGAGTATTAGCTGAATCTTTGACCTTTGACCTCCTTGGTTGCTTGTAATGTTTTTGCAGTTCTGGTTAAACTGGGCTTGGCTGAGTTATCGCCTGGAATGCTGATATGCCTTTATCATGTTTCTGATAATGTCACTTCAAGGATCACTCTTCCATATGTGGTCGTTTGTATGAGAAATGAGATTCTTGACCTTGTAAACCCTCTCGTAGGTGTTTGTGGAGACGCTGGACAAATGCTTTGAAAACGTCTGTGAGCTGGACCTCATATTCCACATGGACAAGGTGAGATGAAGGCCGCATTTCGGCTGTTTTCTGGGGTTCTGTCTGTTCGATAAGCTGCTGAAGTGGCTCCAACAGATGATGGCTAGTTCTGCTTCTCGGATCGATGGTCATGTTCAAGTATTTTTGCAGTGCATTACTACTGCAAGTATAAAATATTAATTGACATTGCTGAGTTCAGTAGCGTTGGAAGGGGTTTGATTTAGCACTTGTTTTAGCAGCAGAGCATTAGCTGTTGCATTAGACTGAACTGCTGGTCGACACGTCTTCCGGCTCATTCTCAGACCTTGGCTTAGGTCCTTGCCTAAATTTGTCTGTTTGAAACCAGACAACCTTGCTGATGAGGGTGTGGCTCTATAGTCAGCATGGAGGAAGGGTTAGGGCTAGATTATTATATGGCCCAAATGGTAATACCTATTATTTTGCTAGATATTGTGATGATTTTTGGAAACTTCATTATTTTACTCCACGTAGTTCCATCCAATGAGCTGTCTGCCTACCTATGATTCAGCAGGGAAAAGGATAGATTTTATAAGCACACAACTAGAATATCAAAAGAAGCAATAAAGTGATAGAAATTAATAAAACAATCAAACAATATACACAACAATAGACTTTAAACAATTATGGGATTATGTAAACATATGCTTCAACACGCTAAGTGGATTGTAAAAGTGGGTATGGGAAAGAAATGGATTGCTAACATTTGTCTTCCTTCTCTCAAGAAGAACAAACAAATAATGAATAGATATGAGCAATAGAAAAACATGATAACAGTGAAAAGTAACAGTGTTGCTGCTGCTGCTGCCAAGGCTAGGGAGGACTGCTGGAGGAAAATAAATGCATAAATTCTTATCACTGCCCGTCATTAAGACAGTGTTCGTTCTTCTCATTGAAGAAGTCCACCTCATGTTTTCCAGCGCTGTGGTGAAAGCAATGTCCCGTGTTTTTGACAGGGTCTTATCTTACTTGCAGCACGTTTAGCGTCACCTTGGTAGCCACAATCAGCTCACCACTGGCCACACCCACAGCAAATATTGTACGTCCAAAAATGTCCCGAACATCACCGAAAAAAGACAATTTTAGGCAAATGCAGGGGTGTAGGCACAAACACAGGGTCACACACAGACATAATATATAATTTATCCTATTTAGGTATCATTATTTTAATGTGAAAGTTGCATATTGTGGCTTGAATTGTGGAAGCTAAAATTTGGATATACAGTTATACATGATTGACAGTGCAGGCCAAGAGGGTTCTAAGAGCAAGGTGGTGTTAAATTGAAGCACTGCAGTGTTCAGGCTTCATAGGAGTTTACTTGTCTCTTCCCGGAGCTCAGTGAGATGTGTTGCTGGAGGCTGATCAGACGCATCCACGGCCATCTTGATTGAATTTTCCCAGCAGGAAATTGATGTCATGTGGTGCTGAGGGGTTTGGGCTGAGGACTCGTTTGAAGTCGGCGCTGTGATCCGCCGAACAGGAATGTCCTCGAGATGAAACCTGGGAATCTCCCTCCCAGAGAAAGGCCTGTGCTTTCTAACAGAGAGAACTCTTCCTGGCCGGACAGCGCTGTAGAATGTGGTTACCCTGTAATTCATACACATTCGCAATATTCAACAGATAGTTTAAAGTTAGTCTTTTTTTTAAACATAAAATTCGTAGTATGTCATGAACACACTGAATGAACTAATTCTTGAGCTTGGTTTATATTTGCTGTTGTATTTAGAAGCCATCCAGTAAAATAGCAACTATTTTCTGTCTAAAAATGTGTTTTCACTGTCTAAGTTACTGAGCTGATTATTCTTCACTGCAGGCTGCATCACCAGTTTTTATGAGTTTATAGCGTCTTTGTCCTCGTGTCAACTCAGGAAACCATTACCGAAGTAGTCGTCTTTTTATTGTTCATATCAAGTTAATGTGTTACCGGCAGTACAACAATTTTTTAATTTATTATTGAACACTATACATCATAATTGTACGGCTGCACTAGGCAACATTTTTAAATGGATCCAACTTTAATTATTGAAGCATACATTTTCTGCCATTTCTGATGACAGTAAATGAGTTGACATGTACGGCGGTGCACAGGGTTTTGCTGTTGTCTTACTGTGTGTTTCCCGCTGGGTTCTGCTCTGTCTGCAGGTCCATTACATCCTGCAGGAAGTGGTGATGGGAGGCATGGTGCTGGAGACCAACATGAATGAGATCGTAGCCCAGGTTGAGCTGCAGAACCGCATGGAGAAGTCAGAGGTCAGACTCTGCTGGCCACATGAATGCATTTTCATCCATCACCACAATGGCTGACACATCACAAAATGCATCTTCCACTTCCACTGTTTTACTGCCAAACTAGACTTTAGCATCAAATAGGACTCTGAATTTCCCATCCTGGTTACCAGTATTTAGTAGACAGTGTAATGTATTCCCAGCCTGGTTACCACTAGACAGTGTAGCTTACTAGCTGCAACCACAATTGGCCAGCATGGGGCCGGTGTTCATTTCACAACTTGGTGTGTGTCCTCTTTGATTTTCATCACACTGCACAGTTTTCACCTCTGTTATGCAACAGGTAATGAAAGATGTGTGATGTTGTGATGATATTGTTCTCTTTTGTTCGGACAGGGAGGGCTGTCGGCGGCACCGGCCCGCGCCGTCTCTGCCGTGAAGAACATGAACCTCCCGGAGATTCCCCGCAACATCAACATCGGAGACATCAATATCAAAGTGCCGAGCCTCTCCCCGTTCTGAGCGGACGGAGGGCGGCGTCCCGGCTGAACTCTGCAGGGCCGATGTACTACTGATGGCTTTGTTTCCCTGCAGCTCCCCTCCAACCAGCTCTGCTATTAACACGGAGCACACTGATGTTTTTATATATGTACTATGGAACCGCAGCAGCTTATTCTCGCCGCCATTCCCCCCCAACCCAATGTTTTTACATGTACGGGAGATGAGCTGTGGATTATTTTTGAGTTCTACTGTATTCAAGTTACAGATTACTCCAGTTTTGGGATTTGCACAACATTGTAAAGTTTGATGCTATGAAGCATAAAGAGTAATATTGACATCCGTGTATATTCTGCTATTCCTTTCATGTTTCGTTTTCTATTTCTCCATGTAGAGTTGTTTGTTTTCTTCTCGCACAATATGCCTCTCTTCTTTCTAAATGAGCAGTGAAGTGTGTTGGCCCATTGTACTTTTTTCCTGCATAACTTTTCCAAATCTCCCTAAAGTTCATCACTGGTTTTCCTGCCTGAGTTTTAAAAACCTCCCTTTGTGTCTGGAATGAGCTTATGGAGTCTGCAGACCTCACTGTAATATGATCCTGGGCTTCTGTATCCGACTATTATATTCTCAGATCTCGTACCTCTTGTTGTAAGTGTCCGTACTCTCACTATCTGGGGTCAGACTCTTCCTACATTTGTGCTAAACTGATTTCTTTAACCCATTTGTAATATATTACATGTGTGTTTCTAACTTCTTTGTGACTTGTGAATAATGTTATTGTTCTCCTGGGTGCAAAAATGCGGGCGCTGAGCACAAAAAATGTAAACGCTCTTTAGGTCCAGCCAAGTTTCAGTGTGTTGTGAAAGGCTCTTGCCAACATCTACTCTTAAGAGAAGCAGAATGCTAACTTTGACCTTTTGGATCTCTAAATGATCTCTAAATGTTTATATGAAGTGTGTTTGTGTCTTATCAACTGTACCTAGCAGTCAGATAGAAGGGGTAGCGTTCTCTGAAGGGGGAAATCAATCAGTGTCAAAGACATTCCTCACCAATGTAAATTAAATAAATGAAAAGACAGACCCCTGTGAGATTGATTTGTGTTTTTATCATGCACCGGCTCCTCCTTTACAACCTGGATTATGTCAAAGTCATGATGTTTCTGCGTCTGAGTCACCCAGCTGTGGTTGGCCAGCATCATGTGAACCTCCGCTACCAAAACCATCTGTACATTTTGTACCGCCAAGCATCTTCTGAGCCGGGTTCCTTCTGTTTAGTCCCATGCTTAGCCACAATGAGTTCACAGTTTTGTTGATACAGGCGCATTCTTTCAACCCCCCTCCCACTAATGCAGGGAAGGTTTTTGTGGAACTGGAGGGATTTCCCCCCCCTCCCAACATCGCTCCTCTAGGAAAACCTGTGGCAGCTTTCACCACCTCCCACCTCCGCCCTCACAGATGGAGAAGGAGTGTTTCCCATCAGCCAGGATCATTCCAGCTCAACCTCCACGTCTCGCACAGACTTAACACAGTGCCTGTAGTGCACATCCAGCTGCAGAGGGTTTGGTATGTAGTGTTTTCTCCTTTATCTGATATTTGAGAAGTTTGTGTTTATCCACTACACAGCGTCAAAAGTGGCTTAATTGCCACGTTGCATGCTTTGTATGTTTCAGCTTGCCGTGGCAAAGTTGATGTAAACGTATCAGACACTGGAGCTGCCTGTGTGTTACAGCGTTATTTCCCATCTGGTGCAATATTTCCCTGCTGCTTTTACACAAAAGGAGGTTTCTTAGAAATGGGTCCGCAGAGAGAAGTGGCTGTGGGGTTCTCAGGGTTGTGACTGAGCACCGACTTCAGTAAATATGGTTTATTACATCCACAGTGAGTTATAGTTTTGTAAGCAGAGTGTATGGAAACAGTGACAGCATAACAAAGTCTGGGATAGGTTGGCATGAATCAGTACCAAGTTATAAAGTCGCAAATCCGGTTCATGACTGTTACTTTTCTCTGCCTTCCTCTTTCACTCTCCGTTTCATACCATCCGATTAAAAGTAAATATAGTAAATAATATAATAATCTACGAGTAACCACACCTTGAAATGGTATGCATATTGTAAATGGAGTGCTTGTCAAATGCTTATTGAGTAGGAAGTAATTCATCCTGTCCTTCAGTCCCACTCTGACCATTAGGACTGCTTGGCTCTATGTGAGGTTTATCGTCATCTGTCATCCGTTCTGGGAAGCTGACATCCAGCACGGGATCTGCTGGATGTAAACTCTGCAGCTCCTTCAGCTGGGCCACTAACACACTGGCCAGAGTTTATCTGGCTAGCGTTGAGCTGGTAATGGTTACCACATGGCATTCATAGTGAAGGCCACAGGTTCATGTGCAAGTTGAGGTTGTGACAAGGTGTTTCTGCACGTGTTTAAGATAAGATGAACTTTACTGATCCCTAACCTAATTGGGTCAAAGGATAGAGGTTTAGTTTGGAGAACAAAGAGTAAAAGAGGGAATGAGGGATATAAGTAAAATGAGAGTGTCTGTAATAGTAATCAAATGTTTCTTCACGATAGCCATAATAAAATTTACTTTAGGATGGCAAACACAACAGGGTGGTCACATGGTCTTCTTGTTGCCATTTCTTCACTTCAAATATGTGACTTTTGGACCCCAAGAAAAACATTCCCATTCACAGGATTACTCCCCTTTCTACTGGCACAGGGCCAGTGCTAGTGGTTTTTGTTTTGCTCGGATCTCATGTTAAGTTGGTCTACAGTGACAGTCAGGACATAAGAAACCATTACCCAGCTGGAATGCTGAATCTATTCTATTGTTTTCACGCATTTACTATTTCAACAGTTTTATCATGTTTCAACTGTGACATAATTAATCTTTGACTGTTTGTATACACCGCACCTAGAACAGAACCTTTGCTATGGAGTCACAAGTCATAGTTTAGTCATCATAAAATGACACATATGGACATGTCAGCGTTTACCTTTGTGTTTTGCAGCCGTTGGTGGTCAGTGGTAAGATTCAGATTTAAGAAAAGGTTGTTGCACTAAACCTTATTTTTTTATGCTGACACAAGCCTTATTCTAAACATTAGTCACCTAATATTGAGACATTTTGGCTAAAATGTAATGATTCTTTTTATATTTATTTCACATTTATTTCCTCAAGGTCTGATAGCAATACAGCCCACCACAGCTCAACGATAGAAGGAACATTCCGTTATGATTATGATTTAAGATGATCATTATCGCAATCATTTTTAGGAAGTAATTATAGTTAGTAATTATTTGTAAATGAGCATTACGACAGCAGCAAATTAGTGTCTGGGAACTTAGTGTATTTCAACTGATATCTTAACATTTTCCAAATGCAGAAAATACCTGTTGAGAAATTAACTGTAGATGCCTTCCTCCGTTTGGCATGGCCTGGCAGAAGCACTGCTGACTGGGTCTAGTGTGTTTCATATTAGAGAGCAATCCTTTAGAATGGCTTACGTTTGTGTGGTCTTAGGCTGCGGTGGATTTAATCAAGTCCATTATATCCAGATGCTCAGGCCTTATGGGATCCCAAACTCACATAGCTGATGTGAGTTTGGGATCCCATGAGTTTATCTACTAACTTGGATATGTTAGTAGATAAAGTTGTATGTCAAATTTTTAACGCCTTAAGGGCTAATTGATCTTTGCTCTGCAGGTCCCTGCTTCATCATAAAATGTTTGTATAGTCTCAAGCATGTCTTATCACTGCTACACCTCACTTGGCCTCTCTCGCCAACTGCCTGAGAGTAGGCTGAAATCCCTTCTGGCCAACCGTTTACCTGCCCAGTTTGTTGGGATACAAAGGCTGCATTGTTAGAATTCATTGGGATTCAGATTTACATCTTCACATCTTGCTGTGACCTGCGCTGTTGAACTTTTTCCTCCAAAATGTCTTCATACTCACGATCTGAGTCGGGCTCGAACATGTACGGTCTTGGAGCGGCAGCCATTATGCTAATGTACTGTTGTTAGTTTACTCTCTCCAAAGGAAGAGGGGGCAGGCCCTCCAGAACGGCCAGCCAATCAGAGCGGTAGCTCATTAGCATAAGAAGCTGCTTAGCCTATGTAAAACGATATTGTCTTGTAGGTTAACTGGTGTGCAAATCAGATGTGTTTATCACAAGAGCATGATAATTAATTGAGGCTACTATGTTAGCTAGCTAATAAGCTGTCATCTAAACACAAAATTGCTCAGATTCATCAGTGGTGAAACACTCGCTTCCCGGTCAAAAATAACACCGAAATGAACCAAGATGCACGTTTAGATATACAAGCAGCTGTTCACAACTGCTGCCCAAGAGTTGAGGACCTATGGTGGTTTACGTCACCTGAAAGCCCTGCTCTATACTGCAGTGTTTTAGAACTGTATTATCACTGCACATGGGCTTACTATCAGCTGAACCAGCACAGTTACTGATAACTCTGGGTGTTTCTGTTCTGTTCCCTGGATGCTGATTATATGATGATGCAGAGTAAGAGGAAATACAGGCTATCAGATAAAAAGGGAGGGAGGATTATGTCACTGGAAAAAATTTTCAGTGTCAGGGTGTTGTAACTTTAAATAGGCTAGTAAATGTGATGTCTTCCACTGTCCCTTCACGTGAGGTCCTATCCTGTGTTTCAGTATGTACTGTACTACTATGTTAGGTGTTATTATTGATCTCAGAAATTAAAGTGATTCAGATTTTGATGATGTAGAGTGGGAAGTATAGAGTCTATGTCCCTCAAAGGGGAGAATTATGTCACTGGAAAGTTTTGGTGCAGTCGCATTAAGATGCTGTATTTATGTTGCAGTCAGTTCATGATAACCATCGGAACGACTACGGAAAAGCATCAACTTGTTCCTTCTTTCAAACTCATTTGAAGCTATGGAGACACTGTGATTCAATTCTACTGACTTTGGTTGCTTAATATTACTTCATAGGGAAGTGTGAACGTTTCTTTCCCCTGACCTGTCATTCTTATATCAGTACTCAGAATTCATTATGAATAAATTCCAGCCTTCTACTCTCTACAGCTAGATGCAAGAACTGCAGATTATCCATTATAACATTTATGGACCTTGTTTTATTGAATCTCTTCCAATATGATGAGATATGAGATATGATGAACATTTATGTTCTTCCAGTAGGTTATATGAGCCTGGACTACATAAAAAGTGTTGGACAGCAGTGATTAAAGATTATCGAGGGTTAAACTCAAACATATCAGTTGTAAATACTGCTATTGCTAAGGGAATTAACAATAGTCTATAAAGTCCCGTTGATCCCCCAGTGATCAAAGCTCTTTGTTTTAATTGAATTGTTCTTTCATGTCTACAGAAGTGATTACATTATTATTATTCAATCATCCAGATATGGTCATGTCTATTCAGTCTCCTATTGGCTACCATCTCTTACACACATGCTCCTGATTGGTGGATGCATCTTATTGTTCAGGCAGTTTCTCTGTTATCTATTAAAACAGATTTAGCTGTTGTTCCCCACCATTCTGTTAGCTTTAGATGTTCGGTGTGTCTAGAAAAATCTAGACACACCCTTTAACTACCGTGACAGAATTGACTTTCAAATGAAATGTAATGGACAAACATGTAGCCAAAATAATCAATTCATTAACACAAATGCATAGGGACAAAATTAAGGGTGCAAGTGCATCAACAAAAAACAAAGGGTTAAACGTCAATGTTAGACGTCAAAGTTCATGCTTTCATCAGTGTTCTATGGAGATCAAACACACTGCTCATTGAGATAAGACTCCCTACCTAGATGAGAGAATTGACAGCAGGTGAGTCACTTCAACTTCCTCACACTTACCAATACATAGATCAACCTAGCTTATCAACCAGAGGTGGAGATCTGAGATCAGTCAGTGAATACAGTCCCCTCGCAGTGAACATCCCACAGCATTCTGACTTAACAAGCAAAGCAATGTATAAACATATCAATAAAGTAAACAGAACCCAGAGAATCAAAACTGCCAGAATCCATAATTTAGCCCCCCTCAACAGCAATCATACAATAAAAACAAATAATCAATTTCAATAATCTCTTCCATTTGTGCGCTCTACCATTGCCACTCCTCAGCAGACATATTAATTGGGTCAAATGTGCTAAAACTTTCCTGTCACATGTCTACCCCATTCCAACACAAAATGCTTGTGCGGACAGTTTAGTAGATCAGAATTGGCACTTTGACGTGTGCAACGGCACCAGAAACACTTATTAAATACTGTATGGCCCCAAGTGCGATACCCAGAGAAGCACTTCTTGGTTCAAGGTTTTGCTTGTAGCATTTTTAAACATATATCATTGTCATATTAATTATGATACTTTGTATAATCACCGTTAACAAATGAGATGATTGGTAGTCTCTATCTCTCGCCAGTGGTACTGTTAATATTAGTGTTCATTTAAGACCAAATTTCTCATACCCCAGTTTCTCCCTGTTGCAAAGAGGATGTTGTTGCTATTTGTCCCCTCCCCCTGGTTCATGTCTTTCACTTTACTGAAGAGGTTAAACATGTTGGAAGTGATTTGTCCATTGCCCTTTCACTTCTTCCACCATCTGCCATTACCATAACCTTTGAATATTCTAGCTCCACTCCTCGTCCTCACCCTGTTGTGTTCTGTAGTATCCCTTTGTGTTCTAAAGCAATCCAGCAGTTGTAGAGGCTGCCTAGGTCTTATTGGTGTCTTGTTGATGGTCTTGTTTGTTTTATGGTCATTATACAAATGTTTCAAAATCAATGTGGTAATAATTTATTGATGTTAAATTGCTACACACGGTGCTTTTAACAATGAAACATTAATGACAATTTGGAACATGGCCTTTAGATTGTACTGTGCACCAGTACTTGACATTTAGGAATCTGAGAATTGCTGAGCTGCGAACTGGATGACTGAGGTCTTTCCATCTTTCCATCTCTCCTTAGGTGTTATGGAAATGTGTTTTTTGCCATGTTAATAGCTCAGCCATTAACAGAGCAGGGAAGAGACCTGCTGCCTTGAAAGAACACAAACTGAGATCCCTCAGATTTCTGCTCTGACCTCCTGTATCGGCCATGGGGAAAGGCTACTACATCAGTAAAAACCTGGGCCTGGTGGGGATCATCCTGGCGGCTGTCGCTGTGGCTACCATCATAGCTCTGTCCGTAGTCTATGACCAGGAGAAGGCTAGAAACCAAAGGAGGCCTGGAGATGGAGCAGCAGGCAGCACCACCATGCCTACACCCTCTACCACCTCCTTCTCCTCCACCACCCCTTCCACCCCTAAGGAGCCCTGGGAGCGCTACAGACTCCCTGACTCCCTCTCTCCCGTCTCCTACAATGTGACCCTGTGGCCTCGGCTGGAGCCCGACGCCGGCGGCCTGTACGTCTTCAGCGGACGCTCGGCGGTGGTCTTCAGATGCGAGAAGGAAACCGACCTCATCCTCATCCACTCCATCAAGCTGAACCTCACCACCTTCCAGGGACACCACGCCAAGCTGAGCGGCCTGGACGGAGCGGTCGCGCCCGGCATACAGAAGTCTTGGCTGGTGGTGAAGACGGAGTATCTGGTTCTTCAGCTGAATGGCAGACTAGCCATAGGAAGGTCCTACGTTCTTTACACTGAGTTCCAGGGGGAGCTGGCAGACGACCTGGAGGGCTTCTATAGGAGCGAATACATGGACGACGGTGTGAAGAAGTAAGCAATCTTTCACACGTAGCAAAAGAATAAAACTAAAACTAAATCTAAGGCTAAGAAAAATAATATTTTTTAGAATATGTTTTAAACTCACATGCCTTGCTTGTGAATGTTTACACAGTGCACCGTGATTCTCCTCTTTAGAGGCAGTTAATTTTCATGGTTACACTGTTCCTCCTGTTGGGACTTTGGAGTATGTGTCGTTGGATTAATGTTGATTCTGTGTTAATGTTTAATTGGGACATTTTCCAGAGTTGTCGCTACCTCGCAGATGCAGGCGACGTACGCCAGGAAAGCCTTCCCCTGCTTTGACGAGCCAGCAATGAAATCCGTCTTCAACATCACCCTCATCCACGACCAGGACACCGTGGCTCTGTCCAACAGCAGGGACATCGGTCGGTTTCAGAATCAAGGAGTCCCTTTTAATTCCTTTTACACTCAGTGGAAGCAGATTACATTAGATTCAATCACCTTAGATTCAATTAGATGAAACTTTTGTGGGGGAAACCGGGTCAATGTAGAAGCAAATAATAAGATAAAGATAAGAATAGAACAAATACACATATTGAAGATAATACAGTAAATAATTGCAACACAAAGTAGGCCTACACAAATGGTGGATAATACAAGATGTTAAATAAAACGAAGCTCATGAATGTCAGCTTGAAGTCAATGTTCAGGGCATGTTGAAACCGGCTCAGATAGAGTGAGGAGTGCAGTGACGTTGGCAGTGGTTAATGTACTGTGAGTAATTCCTGACAAGTAAATTCAAATTTGAGCAAACATTGCATTACACAGCAACAAAGGGCACAAATAGAGAAAAGAACAAGAGAGAACAAAGACATCACAAATTCTGAGATATGAGACCTCTGTGTTTGTGTGTGTGTGAGAGAGATGTTGACTGTAAATAATGAATAACTTAGGCAACATGTCATGAGAAAATCAACAACTAAATGCTGTTAATGCTAACAGAGACTCTGAGTGCAACTCTTCCCTCTTCCTCTCCAGATGTTGCCGACTCTGTCATTGATGGCGTTGCTGTCAGAAAGACCACATTTGAGCCCACGGAGAGAATGTCCACATATCTGCTGGCGTTCATCGTCAGCGACTTTGCTTACATTGAATCAACCCAAGACAACAATGTGATGGTAAGAAAGCAGTTTTGTAACAGCATTACACCATTTTAAAATCTGACTGCAAAATACAGTTTTAGTTTCTAACATTACATTTCATATTTTAGACATTTAGCTGACTCTCTTATCCAGAGTAACTTGCAATGAGGTCAACTGCAGAATTCAATTCAATTCAAGCAACCAATATTATGGATGACAAGGGTCAGAGGTCACAGTAAAGTATCCTGTAACCCCAGAATGATCATATCAGAGAGAAAAAAAAAAAGAAATAAAATAAGAGCTGAGGAAGGGATTTTTTGTTCAGTTAGTGCTGACTCAAAGCTTCTACATTCTTTGCAGGTTCGAATCTGGGCTCGAAGGAAAGCCATTGATGATGGGCAGGGTGCCTATGCTCTCAATGTTACAGGACCCATTCTTAAATTCTATGAGCGCTACTACAACGCAACATATCCCCTCTCCAAGTCAGGTAGGATAACTCTGCATCAAGATCACTGGCAAACGTTTGCCAATGAAAAACTAAAATGAATTACATTTCCATAATCTCACTGTGCTAGCATTCAGGCTTTGCATTTGGGAAGTTCTACAGCTTGTGTTCACTGTGTCTCAGGCTTTGCACATTTACCTTTTAGTATTCTTATGCAGAGAGACTTCCAAAGAGCACAACAGTAGAATATGCTTCGATTGCTAGATCACCAACATTACAAGCAACCAATATAAGGTCAAGGGTCAGACTAGGTCACAGCACCCAGACAGTAGATGGAACAAATATTACTCTGACCCTAGAATGGTTCTCAAAGCTACTGTATTTTACCTGGGCACGATTTTCAGTCAACCATTATTTAAATCTCGGGAGACACATTGAGGATGGGTTCCTCAGTGACAATGGTGCCAAGAATTACAGTGAGCAATTAAAAACATACACAATCCACAATCAAAGTCGAAGGTAAAGAACAGGTATCAACAGGCTATTTAAACAGGTACAGTTAGACACATCTTGAGACTAGATGAGTCACTAAACAGGTATCGGTGTTTCAGATTTTAACAGGTTTTGCAAAAGCAGGAGCTAAAAGCAGTTTCAGAATTGACTCTAGGAAGAATGAGTCTGGTAGGGCCCAGTGCTCCAGATATGTAATATAAGGAGGTAATCTTCCAATCAGGGCCTTATAAATAAATATGCGCCAGTGCTTGTCCCGCCTCATGTCGATTATCTGAAATAAGACACTGGAGCACTCATTCAAGTCTGCATGTTTGTACAAACTTGAACGAATGGTGGATGGGTGGATCAGGTGTATCAGGTGTATGCCAAATTTACCAGTAAAAAGATGATGCAGAAAAAAGTATATAATGGCAATAAGCAAAACATTAAACTGCCAAATATTTTAATGGTGTGGTGTGACGCTCTATCTATCCAAGAGTTAATGGATCGCATTGGGGCTATATTTTTAGCCTTAGCGGTCCATTTCTCGGGCACTTGAATTTGACTTCCTGATGTCCTTGTCCTCTCCAGATCAGATAGCCCTGCCTGACTTCCACGCTGGTGCAATGGAGAACTGGGGCCTGGTGACGTACAGGGAGACGGCCCTGCTGTACGACCCCATCATCTCCTCCACTGGAAACAAAGAGAGGGTTGTCACTGTCATCTCCCACGAACTGGCCCACATGGTAAGCTACCACATTTCTGTCAAACCACTGACATCACATCCTGTATGACATCACCATATGGCATGTGGTGACACACTGGCACAATTTAGAGGTGGTAAGACCTGTAGCTACAAGCAAAAAGGGTAGGCTACATACCAAATGTGCTTCCTCCACAGCTTTTGCTCATTTGAAGTTAACATTGAGACTTCCCTCATTCTGCCTGGGAACAAGAACAAGTTTACATCGCTAGATTAGCTACAACACTAGCAACTTCTCAGAGTAAATTTGAGTTAATACACACTCTATGGGTAAATTAAATGAACGAGATGAAACTGGATGAAAACTCTGTGGGCCGCTGCACATTGTTTAAACCTCTGTAAACCTTTGTAAAGTTTTGTTTTGCTAGCTAGCTAACTGTAGCAGCTGCCTTGTTCCTATGGCAGCATAAAAACAGTGAGCACCAATGCCAGGCTCCGCCCCAGCGAAATGTGACTGGTTTCCCTGCCTGTCTCCTGGTGTGTTTCCTTACCTGTCTCTGGGTGTGTTGTGTTCTCCAGTGGTTTGGGAACTTGGTGACTCTGAGGTGGTGGAATGACCTGTGGTTAAACGAGGGCTTCGCCTCCTATGTGGAATACCTGGGAGCTGACCATGCCGAGCCCACCTGGGACATTGTAAGAATAATGGCTGTACCTTTAAGAGACTGTAACAGCGAGGCTACACCTAATCAAACATGTATGTTTCAATCTTTATGTTCATGATGGACACCGTGTAGTATGAGAGAGGTAGGGGATTTTGTAATCATATTTCCTCTGGCAGTGTGGCAGTAGCCTATACTGACATGTTGGTTTAGCAGACTGGTTCTTACTCATCTCTCTGCTCGGCTACAGAAAGAGCAGATCATTCTCTATGAAGTCCACAAGGTGTTTGCTGTGGACGCCCTGGCCTCCTCCCACCCACTGTCCCGCCAAGAGGAGGAGGTCAATGATCCTGCCCAGATCAGCGAGATGTTCAACACCATCTCCTACAGCAAGGTCTGATCCTCTAATAGGGTTTCATACAGGATCTGATACTGGATCTTATCAATGATGTTTCCCCCATATATATATTCTATACATATCATTTTGTAACAGAACTCTTCATTTACTTTGGGGAGTAAGGAATCTTCATGATTTACTTCATCTGATGAACCATCACAACTGTCACATTTTTTTCAATAAGTTGCTCTTACACAGTATAACACTGGCTCTCAACCTTGGTGGCCTGCAACCCCCCAAAACAAGGCGATGCCTCCTTGTGAGAATGGAGCACTTTGAATCAAAATTATGTTTTCTATTATTAATACATATTTACAGTGCAAATATATGATTTTCACTTTCCATCATCTCTCGATGCCCAAAAATCATGTTTTGAGAACCACCGCAATACAAAATGTTTTCATTTCTATTCTAAGCATATGTATCAACAGGCCAAAAAAATGTAATATCAGCCTTGGATTGAATGCAAGATTCTTTGCTCTGATGAGAAGTTCAGACTAATGAGTTTCTGTGTGTTTGTGCTGTTCCCAGGGGGCGGCGGTGCTGATGATGCTGTCTGAGTTCCTGACTGAGCCTGTGTTTGCCAGAGGAGTCAGTGTGAGTATTAACTCTGAAGACATCATCACTCTATTACTATATGACTGCTACTGTGGTGTGTGAGTTGTGTGTGTGCACTTGTGGTGGTGATGGTCTGTGTGGGTATGACCAAAAATGCTAAATGCGTCAGATGGTCACTGACTACCTGTCTGCTGCTTGCCTACCTGTTGTGTGTATGCGTGTGTGAAATGCATTCCCCTGAATCCTTTTAGATAAAAAATATTTCAGAGTATTATTTTAAATACATGAGAAATAATGCTTAAATGATTCCTCTGGTGTTGGTGAAAGTTAGTCTCAGTTTCCAGATTGGCTTCTCTCCGCTAAAAGCAAATTCCTTTTGCTTTTAGCGTTTTCCTTTTATATTTTACATAATTATCCTAATGTTTGAAAACAGCAGCGTAGCAGAGACCAAACTAGCTTGTTGTTTATCGGTAGCTCAGGAGGTGGGATGAATTGTGGAATGATAAAGCTAGCTTACTCCATGGACTACTTTCAGTGTAGTTGAAGTGCTATGTAAGGCAAGACTTCTGATCTAAACAGACCCAACCGTTCAGGTTGAGGGCTTTCTGAGCATGTGCATTGATTTTAAAAAGTGCCGCTTTCGTCAGTCAGGAACTACTTTTCATTTACAAATAAAATGTATATTGTATGCATTCCCTAACACTGTTACTGATGGCTGGCCTGGTGTTTCTCACTACTTTCTCTCCTCAGTCTTACCTGAATAAGTTTGCCTTCAGCAACACAGTGTATACAGATCTATGGGACCATCTCCAACAGGTTGGTTTGATGACAAACAAACTTAACAGACACAACTTTCAACAGCGACTCGAGTTCATTATTTTATAAGGAATATGAATGCTGTTGGTGTGTGTGTGTGTATGTTCATATCTGCCTGCCGTCTCTGTTGCCAGACAGTAGAAAACACACCAGGTATGCACCTTCCACACACCATCCACGACATCATGAACCGCTGGACTCTCCAGATGGGGTTCCCGGTGGTGACCATCGACACCCGGACAGGAGATATCACCCAGAAACACTTCCTGCTGGACCCAGAATCTGTAGTGGACCGGCCCTCTCAGTTCAAGTAGGAATCAGTTTTACCTTATCCTGTAAGTTCCATGTACAGGATATATGAAGAGTTTAATTCCAAAAACAATATCTTCCATTTGGAAAAACTGACTCCTACTTTCACAAAGCAATAGCTGGCATGAAAGCAAACACACTGTGGCTTGCTGTTATGAGGAGTCTTCAGACCTGGGGGTTCAAAGTCCTGACTGAAGCAAAGTCTTGCCAAAATGGATGTATAATGTTTTGGAATTAAACCCTAGATATAGTATATATATAAAATGTATGCTTGTTAAAACCAGCATCACCATTCAACTTTTACGTTTAGTCATCTGTCTTTTTCTGTGTTTCTGTCCAGTTACACCTGGTTTGTGCCAATTAAATGGATGAAGAGAGGCGTGGAGCAGGAGCAGTACTGGCTCCTTCAAAACACAGGTACAGTCATGTTAACACCCGCTGTGGTCTGGGGATTTAAACCAGTGCTGGTCCGTCACTGATGTGAGCCTCTATTATTACTGATGATTTGACCAGCAAGATCATTCTGCAATCTGTAATTATGTCAACTACTGTACAAACTTGAGATAGACACAGAAACATGGATGCCAGGACAGTGCAATTTATTAATACACAGGGTATGATGTTTTTACCAGACACCCATAGTCCAATGAGAGCATCAGGAGAGGACTGGGTGCTGGCCAACACCAATGTGTCTGGATACTTCAGGGTGAACTATGACCCTGACAACTGGGAGCGTCTCCTCCACCTGCTCAACACCAACCATCAGGTGAGTCACTCACCTCCTCACCTGTCTAATGCTAATGTTTTTAATTACAATGTAAATGCAAGAATATTACATTAATTTTGAGGGTATCTGTGGGCCCTTAAAATGTCAGAAGAAGTCTTAAATTATCTAAATTTAAGGTTTTAAAAAATATTACAATGTCTTCAATCCCTATTAGAGATTGTTTGTATTGACAGGTTTCTTTGTGCTTCATCTCCACTCTTAGATTAATACAGAACAGGGTTAGTAGTACAGTATGCATCCTACCTACTTTACTAAACACAACTGGACTTCATGTCTCTTAACAAATCTTTTCCTATTGTCGTTTATCTTATTCTGCTCATGTATAGTTTCAGAGCTTTCATTAGTTATGTTCAATCAGTAATAGGCTGGCTTTGCCAGCTTTGTTTCTTTATTTTGGATTTTACATTGGTCTTAAATTCAATTCCAGGTAGCATTAAATTTGGCTTTCTGAAACCTGCAGCCAGCCTGATTGTATGCATGATAATAATGAAAAAAACAAAACAAAAAAACGTATCCTGAGTTTTTGCTGAATCAGCAGCTGCTCTGTTTGCTCCAAGTTTGTGTGTGGTTGTGAGGTATATACAGATAGCGAAGCCACCAGATGGTTTTGGTTATGTGTGTGTGTGTGTGTGTTTTGACCCTGGTCAGACAGTGTTCTGCTAAAATTAATTTTGTTTTGTAATTTAGTTAATATGCGATGGGCCTGTAGGTTGCTAGTAGGGTGTCGCTTTGAATCCTGGACCGGCTGGAAAAATCTGGGTGAGGAAAGTGAATAAAAAACGCTCTCTGTTAACATCTACTGTTGAGGTGCCCTTGAGCAAATCACTTCACTACTATCTGCTCCAGTAGAGCTGCTCAGTATCCAACAGTAGAAGACTGTGGCTGTACTGGGCAGCTCCCAGTGTGAATGTGTGAAACTGTTTACTCTTTACACTAGTGTGGAATTGTAGTTACACTGTGGTGTTGTTAGTTGACCAAAGTTGACCTAGTTTCAGGATGTGCCTGAAGTTCCTGCTACAAGGCCATTTGGCTCCAAGCGAACATCAGCTATCAGGCATATGGAGACATGCAGGAGCCATGTCTTGTCATTTTATCTGTCATGTACTTAATTGACCACAATATAGGTCAGACTCCTGTCTGTTTCTGTGCTCCGGTATCAATATCACCATACAACTCTAGTTTGTATTGTAAACACAAATAAATTAAATGTGTGGTATGTGTGAGTGGTAAGAGGCTCACTAATCCTCTTCATCTCCTTCAGGCTATACCAATCATCAACAGAGCACAGATCGTGGATGATGCCTTCAACCTGGCCAGGTGAAAACATTTTCTCACACCCTCGCACACATTACCTCTTCCACGACTTGGTAGTGTGTGTAAAGCATGTGAATGATTTGTTCCTCTCTGTAGAGCCAAAATAATCAACACAACATTGGCCCTGAGAACCACAAAGTTCCTGTTCAATGAGAGAGACTATGTCCCCTGGGAGTCAGCGCTGAGAAACCTCAACTACTACATCGTCATGTTTGACCGCACCGAGGTGTACGGCGCTTTGCAGGTCAGTGCTGCAGCACTGATACTGATACTGAGGCCAATTCTGTTACTGATAATGATACTGATAGTAAAACTAATACCACTACTGCTAATAGTAATACTGATACTAATACTAATAGCACTATTAATATTAATATTAATGCCAGTACTTATACCAATACTTATACTGATACTAATGATGATACTGGTATCAATACTAATGCTACTAATACTAATACTGATACTAATGCTAATACTAATACTAATACAGATATTACTGATACTGACACTGTAATACTGTAATAAACACCAGCACCGCTACCAATACTAAAATTAATACTAATACTCATAGTAATATTAAGATTAATACTACTTATAATACCACTATTACCATTATTATTGCTGTTATTATCTCTTATCACTACATATACTACTTCCACTACTACTCCTAGTACTACTACGACTACTACTACTACTACTACTACTAATAATAACAGTTATAAACTCACTTTTCTATAGTACTTTTCTTCACTAACCCTAACCCTTGCTTCACAAGTATTGTATAGAAAAACAAACATACTAACAAAACATTAAATCAATACAAATCAATAACAATGCTATAGGCGTAAAGGTTTCCTCAACAAGACTAAAGAGAAGTGTAAAAAAGGGGAAGGGGAAGTGAAAAAAGACTGGACTCCAAAACTATTGCAGATATGTTTTTGTTTTAGGGATACTTCAAGAAACAAATCCAACCTCTTTTTGAGCACTTCAAGACACTAACAGCTAATTGGACCAAAGTACCACCGGGACACACCGACCAGTAAGAAGTTTTACACCAGAAAATTTATTTTTTATGAAAGAACAGGTGACTTGCCACCTGATGACTACTCTTGGAGACATAATTAAATTTAATACAGTCTAAAATTAGTCCGATATTACCTTTTCCACATGGAATATTGTTATACTATATTGTAAATTTGTCCATATTTCCTCCTGTATCTCCCTTGTCAGATATAACCAGATCAATGCTATTGGAATGGCCTGCAGTATGGGCGTGGAGGGCTGTAGGGAGCTGACCAAAGGCTGGTTCAGACAGTGGATGGAAAACCCAGGCCACAACCCGTAAGCACAGTGGAGTTTATCTCAACACTCCCCTGTTATAACATTTCTTAGGTGACACTCTTATCCGAGTGACTACTATTATTACTATTTGTTATTGATTTTTTGATTGATGTTTGACATGGTGTTGAGCAGGATCCATCCCAACCTGAAGACCACAGTGTACTGCAGTGCCATAGCCTCCGGCGGCGTGCAGGAATGGGACTTTGCCTGGAGAATGTTCAAGAACGCCACGGTGGCAACTGAGGCCGCCAGACTCAGGTCGGCCATGGCCTGCACAAAAGCTCCCTGGCTTTTGAACAGGTAGGCACATCATCCACACACCTGGGAAGAACCAGTGGTGGGGTTTTTTCCTCATGGCACCTTGGGGAAGAGGTAAATTCAGGTTAGTCAGTCGAACAACATCGAACAAACTACATCACTCCTCTATACCTGTACTCTATCAAACTACATTACAGATGGCTTCCGGTGGCATGCTGTGAAGGCGTCTAGCTCGCACCTAAGTATTCCTCGAAATTACATAAGTTACTTTTTCAGAAGGTTCTTGTAGTATCAAATAAAGTGTGTTAAAAGGATAATATCGAAGACAATCTCCGTGTGCATCTGGCTTGTGCTACATGCCTGGACTAATCACGTCAGGCCACGCCATTGTTTGTCCAACTCCGCAGATGTCGACCACACGCAGTACCTTGATGGATCCAGAATTGCTTGGGAAACTTATCAGAGAAATCGTTCGCGAGGACATTTCCTCTGCACTACATGATAAGTTGAAACCAATACAGGACTCTTTATCCAAGCTTCAAGATGCAGTGTCGGACAGCGCCAATAAAATCAAAGACTTGGAGGAATCAGCCAAAGGAACTGAGATCTGTTTGGCCCAACTGGAGAACGACTTCAAACTGCTTAAAACTCGAAATGAAAAGCTGATGCAGAAAAAGGAGGCGCCTGAGAACCATGGTCGTAAATTTAATATTAGAATTTTTGGACTGAAAGAAGGAGTGGAACAAGGGAAACCGACTGCATATGTAACCAAGCTCCTCCATGACTTGTTTGGCCAAGAGACATTGGGTCCGCTGCCTTTAGTGAATATTGCACACCGCACGGGGCCGACTAAAGGGAACCGTTGTATCATTGCCAGGCTGAATAGCTTTGAAACGAAGAGGACCATACAACGCCTCGTTAGTGAGATGGGGGGGAAACTCCAGTACCACGACCAGAGGATCAGCATGACATGAGTACCAAATTGTGAGAGCATCGCGTTGAATTCAACACCATAAGAAGCCTTCTACGCTCTGCTAAACTGAAACATGGATTGGTCCACCCTGCTAAACTTCTGATTACTTTTGAGAAGGTAAC